>NC_022027.1:13790488-13797707 GCF_000317375.1 Microtus ochrogaster
CCAAAGTTGATGTTTTTAACAGTAGTATTTGGTTTTATCCTAAGTCTCTGAGCAATTTAGACTTAGAATCTAGGTTATCCAAGCCATGTTGGTTATGATAGGAATCTACCATTGCAATAGCATATCTTGTAAGCAGGACACCATTGTAGATCAAAGGTTATGTGGCTTTTCTGGATCTAAAGCACTAAAACAAAGGGATAAATTCTCTATGTAGGCACAAGCTCAAATTCTCTATGTTCAATGAGTGTTTGAAAATATTTTCTGAAATGGGTTTTTGTTTTAGATATTTATATGAAATAATAAAATGGTTATCGACTCAATGATACAATAAAGTACTCTGTATATCATAATACTGCCATGTATAAAAGACAATTTTAAGTAGAAAACAGGAAAAATTATTTTTTAAGCCAACAGACCTTTTTTGTTTTGGGTTTTTTTTTGCCATAAATTTTAAGATATTTCAGAAAACTCGTGGTTATACTTGTATGAAGCCCGGGGAGCATTTTTAAAGCTGACATAAATAATATTGATATTTGTTGCTTAATTAACACTTCTGGTGTCGCCAATGCCAGGCTTGCTGCCAATATAAAACAGTTTTCTTCCTAAGTAAAAATATCTTAGACAAAATTAAAATTGACAGGCAATGAACCACTAGATGGGCAAATTTCTTGAATACTATGCCCCAATTTGTTAATGAAGGTATACATCATACTCTAGTTGATGCATTATTTGTGAAGCCAGGAATAGTGCCAATTTTCATAGTTGATGTCTAGATGTATAATTTAGTCAGTAATGAGAAGACACATGGTAGAGATGGCAAGATAGTGGTAAGCCCAGTGCCCATGTCTAGAAATTATTCACAATGATTCTTCACTATATTTTTAATCTCCTCAGCTCCCTAAACTCTAAGGATTTACAGCAATCTTATTTAAAATAAAGTTTAAAAACATGACATATTGAAATACATAGGATCCTGGAGAGAAAGAAGACTGAAAAATGCTGGGGTTAGAAATTATTAAGGGACTTTTGATTTATGAGTTTCAGGATTGCTCATAGTTACTGTGGTGATCTACTTTGGATGGAATACAGTAACATTACAGGTCAATGTGTTCTCTCTGGAATACTCTTGACCATTAAAATGCAAAACCCAACAGAAGGAATAATGTTTAGGTCTGAGAGAAAAACAATGACTATCTTTTCAGGTTTGGTTTTTTTTTTTTCATTTAGTATTTATCAGTTAAAAAGAAGGAGTTATTATGGCATTTAAAAATGCACATAATGTAATTTGCTCATCTTTAACCCACTATTACTATCCTGCTTTTTTTTTACCTTCAAGCACTCTTACCTTAATATACTATTTTATTCTATTGCTTTGTTTTCTATTCTATTTTTATTGCATTCTATCCTATTGTTATTCTACTATCCTTGTTTATATATATACATATATATATCACAACTATATATATATATATGCACATATATATGTTTGTTTATTAAGTCTGCTGTGTGCATTTAATATTGCTGATGAATTTTTGTCAAAATCCCTACAAGAACATGCATGGATATTACAATGGCTTGCAGGTGCACCTCCCAGACATAAGTACCCTGGGTTAGGGACTGTCCTATACTAAGTCTGTCACAATTACATTAATAGATACATAGGTAACATATAATATTAAAAAGAGGAACATTGAAAGGATGATGCATTTATTCCATTCTCCAACTAACATAACATTTCAGAAACATTATAGCACAAAGATGAAAAGACGATATAAGGAAAGAAAATTATCTACTCCCAGTTCTACTCCATATGAAACCCCAAACAACATAAAATCTGAAACTAGTAACTACAAGAAAAAGTGACTAACGCTGACCAAATAAGCACTTTTAATTATATACAGTAATAGTTCAATGGTAGATAATTCTATAAAGAGCTCATGAACTCAGTAACATCAACCACGATTTCCCCACATTTTTACTTTTTTAATGAATATTTTTTTCAGAAGATCTTTTCTAATTTTATGAATTTATCATAGTCACACTCTTCCCTTCCTTCCACCACCCCACTTTCCTCCCACCCCTTCCATTCCTCAAAGAGGGAAAGTCTTCCCATGAGGGGTCAACAAAGTCTGACACATTAATTTGAGGCAGAACTAAGGCCCTCCTCTCTATATTTAGGCTGAGCAAGGTATCCCTCCAACAGGAATGGGCTTCAAAAACCCAGTTCAAGCACTAGAGATAAATCCTGGGCCCACTGACAGTGGCCCCACAGACTGCCCAACCATACATATGTCACCCACATCCAGAGGGCCTAGTTTGGTCTTATGCAGTCTCCCCTGCTTTCAGTCCAGAGTCAGTGAGTTCCCACTAGTTCAAGTCAGCTGTTTCTATGGGTATCATATATTATCTTGTATTATTCCTCAAATTACCACTCCTCCCTCTCTAGGACTGGTGTTTGAAAGTACTTAGCTATGGATCTCTGCATCTGCTTCTATCAGTTGCTGGATGAAAATTCTATGATGACAATTAAGGTTATCATCAATCTGATTACAGGGGAAGTTCAGTTCAGGCACCTTCTCCACTGTTGCTTAGGGTTTTAGCTAGCTGGAGGTATCCTTGTGGATTCCTGGATATTTTCTTGATATCAGGGTTATCTCCCAAATATATAAAGGACTAAAGAATCTAGACACTAAAATACCAAATAATCCAATTACAAAATGGGGTTCAGATCTAAACAGAATTCTCAACAGATTTTCTCACACTGTAATCCAGAAAATCATGTTGATTCTTCTTCGAATCCTTATTCCCTGAATACCAATAAATAACTATTGCATCGAAGAATGATAGATTTTTTCCAAGGTACCCATCTTAGCACCTACATATCTATGAAATTCATCAAAAACACTGTAAATGGTAGTTTTCTCTTTATCTTTATATATTATAATTATCATAGTAGTTATTAGTCTGATAAAATTTTCACCAATCTGTACATTTGATAACATAATACTTTTTTTTTTTTTTACAAAAGCAATGGCTCAAAAATCCTCATCATTATTTTTGACATTTGGAATTTAATGAGTATGAAAGAAAATGTTTTTATATATGAAGGAAGTGTTATGATTAAGAGAAGCTGTGCAGTACATGCAAATCAAATTAACAAAAAACTCTAGACATGCTAAAAATGGGCATGTGACAGAGTTCATACTTAGTACAAAGATAGTGCAATATATATTCTAAAGAGACAAACATAACTAGAAACACTAAAGGGATTCATCAGGTCATATTTTAAAATTTATATATTTATATGTATATATAAAATAATAAATATTAGGAGGCCATAAATTTGAGATAAAATAGGGGCATGTGAGGACTTGAAAGAAGGAGAAAGAGAAGGAAATTATATAAATATAGTAGTTATATGTAAACTTCAATTTAAATTATTAAATTTACTTAAAGTCATTTATTTTTACCTCCAAGGGTATAAGTGTGCCACTGATACTATTTTTTTTTAAAAAAATTCACCTTTTGTATTCTAGGAATCTGATCATTGTATCCTATATCTGATCAATATAATGTTTGTGATCATTGTCCATAGCATTATGTCACCTTATTCTCTCTACAAAGATGCATTTATTGTCTGAATGACACTGGTAAATTTCAGTGAAAATTTTCATTAAATGTCCAAACTTTCAAACATGTTAAGTCTATTATTTATCAGCGTGAAATTGATCAAGCTTTTCATATGACATTACTGGACATGAAAGCTAAACACTTGAAGCTACTTCTTACAGACAGGAAGAGTCAACATAAGCTTAGATAGCTGAAAAATGGCAAAATAAATTTTGTCTAAGTCAGAAAGGAGCACTGATCACAAAGGTAATCTGTAGAACAGAAAAGTTTGGAAGATTACTTCCCCCATTCAGTCTCTCAGTCTCTATTCAGGTATTAGAAATGAGCCTTCATAATATCTTGTAAATATTCCAGGAGTTAGCAGACAAGTGACATTTATCAAAGAACCTGGCACAGGGCAGCCTATCATCATTCTTAGCCATCACTCACTAGCTCATTACCTACGACATTTGACACTGGAGTATAAAGACCTTGGCATCATATAGTTTCTTTTTGATCCCAGTTTCAACTTGTATGAATAATAATTCCTGCTTGCCTTTCTTCCTGTGCCGTGGGTTGTTTTGCAAAGCAAATGCAAAGTAGATGCTGAAAGCACTCAGGTGTAGTTAAAAAGAATTTGGCTTTAGAACAAGAGAAGACTAGTCTCAAATCCTTTTACTAGATTATTTCCCAGGGAGTATCTTCAATGGCATTGTTAAAATGCAAATCTGATTTTAATCATATTGTTTCCTAAAAAAAATTTAAATCTTTTTCTTATATCTTCAGAATGTAATCAATAATCTCACTTTTGTCTGTAAAGCCTGCATGAACTATCCTCTTCTTTTGCTTCTATTCCATGCTGGTTTCCCATTACTCCAAACCTTTCCCTTTAAAGAAACCTCTTATATTAAGGTTTATATTTCTCTATTTATATTTTGTATCAATGTAGTTTATCTCTTAAACTTTTTATATTTAGGAGTTCTTCTCAATTATTATGCTCCCACTTTATGCCTTTCGCCTCTGGAGTTGTGATTAATCCTTTTTGTTTTTCATGATAACTATTTTTTTTATAGAACATCATAGAATGTACTTAAAATTTTTTTAGCAAATATTTGCATCTGTTTCATTTCCGCTCATTCCTTAATTACAATAACATTTCTTCGGCTTTGTAGATGTTGTCCAACGCTTTAGTAAATCATACATTCTCAATAAATATACTGACAGTATTTACAGTATATTTTCAACCCTAACATTTTTAATGGACAAGACAGATACTAAAGCTATAAGAATTTATTTATATTAGAGAAATGTGTATATCACTGAAGGAACTAACTAAATCTACCACAATTAATAATTGCATAGGTAACTGTATAATATATAATATACATAAATATACTCAATTACTATTTTGAGGTAGATAAAGCCATATAAGGTGAATATTAGCACATGCATGAAGAGTTTCTCACAACACCAATTGGTTGGGGTGGTTAATTCAGAGACAATCGTGCCCTAAACTAGCATTTTTCCAAAGGATTTGTGAAAGTTGGAATGAATGTATCCTGGGGGAGAGTTTATAGTTTTAGAATCTATCTACAAGTTCATGGCAATTGGGATATACTATAACAACATGTCATAACTGAAATTTCTTGTGGAAGGAAGTCTCTTTGATAGAATCAGGAATGGTTAGAGCTTTGTAGCCATTATTAGTCTCAGTTTTCCTGAATTAATTGGTGGCAGCATTATCAAAGATCAGGGGATATTAGCCACCAGTGCCTGTAAATCCAGCTCTCTGAGAAGGTATTTCAGAATTCTCTGTGGATAAATTGCACAGTTTTATTTAAGGCATCTGAACTGTCTTTAGTTCATCTCCCTTCTCTCTAATACTAATTGTCATCAGTATCATCAGTGTCACTAACTGAGACCACAGCCACAATTCTATAGTTCTTCAGAATAATAGCGCCTTAGTTTTTCCTGCTGGGGCTCAAACCAGACCTCTTGATGTATGCATTGCAATGACCATTTGCAGGTAAAACTGGTTGACAAAACAGTGTACTGTGTGACACATCATGATACACTGCAGTTTCCGTGGCAAGACTTGATTTTTTTAAATTTAATTTTCTATTATATTTTGGGGGGGGGTTACAAAGATACAGGACAGATATAGAGGACTGGGAAATGAGTTTGGGGTGCATGATGTGAAATTCACAAAGAATCAATAAAAATATAGGAAATGAATAAATAATGGGAGACAGTGTGGAATGTATGAAGGTGATCCTAATAAGCACCCCTGTAACAAGATTAATAAAAACCCAGGGACAGAAATTGGGGTTCAACATGAAGGTCAGAAAAGTAAAACATCCAGGCACTGGCTCTTACCTCTACCTTAGTCTGAAACAGTGATTCTACCTCCTGGAATTCTCAGAATACAACTGTGTCTGAGAGCTGTTCTCCCTCCACATCTTATATACCTCTGCAGGGCTGGGAATAAAGATGTACTTCACTACTGCCTGGTTTCTATGGCAAACTAGTGTGGCTAATGGGATTAAAGGTGTCTGTCACCACACCTGGTCTGTAAGGCTGTCCAATGGGGATGTTTTACTCTCTGGCCTTCAGGCAAGCTTTATTTATTAAAATACAAATGAAATATCACTACAGACTCCTGTTAATGGAAGATATGGAGGGTAAACTAGTCATCTTTTATAGCCATAGAAGTCTTGCAGGGGTGGACCGGTAATGGAGGAGGGTTATATGTCTATTGGTTAATAAAGAAACTGCCTTGGCCTTTAATAGGACAAAAAATTAGGTAGGCAGAGTAGACAGAACAGAATGCTGGGAGAAAGAAGCCGAGTCAGTCAGTCGCCATGATTCTCCCACTCGACACAGACGCAGGTTAAGATCTTTCCTGGTAAGCCACACCTTATTAAATATGGGTTAAAGCAAGATGTAAAAATTAGCCAATAAGAGGCTAAAACTAATGGGCCAGGCAGTGTTTAAACGAATACAGTTTCCGTGTAATTATTTTGGGTAAAGCTAGCCGGGTGGCAGGAAGCGGCCCACTGCTTCATACTACAGACCATTGTTACATTTGGTCAAGTTGTTAGCTGAGAGGATATTGTGGAATCTCCAAATAACTTTTAGTGATGCTAGGACAAAGGATCTCTCTCTAAAAACTGTCAGTGGGGTCCCATTGACTAGGGCAATATCCACATAACTCACTGAATGTACAAATGTCAAGATGGGGAATGCATGGTGTTGTGGAATATTAGTTGAAGATGTGTTATATTTGTTTATGCTTTGTAACATTCATTTAATGATGCAAAGCTCTTTTATATTACTTTTGTTTAAATCTGTGAAGTTGGTTACTGTGCCTGTCTAAAACACTTGATTGGTCTAAGAAAGATCTGAATGGCAGGAAAGAGGAATATATGTGGCTGGCAGGCAGAGAGAATAGAAAGAAGAACAGAAAGTAGGAGAAAAGAAGGAGAAGGAGAAGAGGACCCCAGGGACCAGCCGCCTCACTACACAAAAAGCCACAGAGCAAGGAGTAAAGAAAGGTATAGAAAATATTTAAGAATTAACTGGATGTTCACCTTCCTAGACATGGACAGAG
>NC_022027.1:13797982-13799763 GCF_000317375.1 Microtus ochrogaster
TAGCGGGGAAGCAGCCTGCCGCTCCTTTTACTACACACAGGGCCTACGTGCATCTATCCCAGGTCCTGGAAACCTGCTCATTTCTGAAGGGAAATGGATGAGGGGTGTGTCTGGGGAGAGAGAAGAGGGGAGTAATACTAGGAGGAGTGGAGGGACGGGAAACTGTGTGAGAGACGCATCTATTTCCAAATATAAATTAATAAATTGGAGAGCCACTGAGGAAGACATTTGCCACAGGAGCACACACACACATGAACACACACCCAGACACAGTTATCTTTAAGATCAGGAAGAAAAGCATACATATTCAAAAGAATGAACAGGGCAAGAGTAAGCCCTGCCCAAGATCAGCAAGAATGGAGAATTTTGTGGACTGGTGATTACTGCTGTGCACTCTGCATACCCAACACCATGGGGTTACATTTGCCATCCACTCTGCAGACACTGAACCACGAGAGTACATGTGCTTTGTGCTTAATAAAACAGAAAAGTCTGTGCTCTGCTCCAAATGTCAAGTTTCTTTGCAGAAAGCTGAAAAAATAAAATGAGGATCTTTATTTCAAAGTTTTATTAAATATCTCTCAGATATTAATAATTTATCATATTATTTTACTGCCTTTTTTCCTTTCCTGATATGTGAGAGGACACATTATTTATGATTTATGCTAGATTCATAAGGAAGGTACAGTCACTCATTTTGCTCCTACTGACCTGAATCACAGAGTGTAAAGTATTTTATCATACTCTATCACACAGGCTAGCAGTCTGCCCACCTCTTGATTAAAATAAAAATCATCAGTATTCCTTTTTTCTGCATTAATATGGTTAAAATTTGGTTTTTGAAGTTAGACACCTTATCAACCATTAAATAAACCAATTGGCCCATTTAAACATAAGAAAATTGCTAAATTGAAAGGAGAAAAGTACCACTCTTTTATCAGTTTGTAATGAAGATACAAACAGCCAATACCTGTAAAGCGTTGTCACCAATTGCAGAAATACTATTGAGCTATATGATTCTAATTTTAATAGCGGTATTGCATTTCCTTAGTGCTGTTCAGTTTATGTCTTCTTCAAATAACTATTTGAAGTAAATATATAATTCATCTCCACACTTACAAGAAGAGTCTGAAGTTAAATAGTTTCTCCTGTTTGAGAAAGAAAAATGAAGAGCTGACTTATGCATAAAAATTTTTCTACTTTACTATGAACTTGTTGTGCACGTGTGAATGTGCTCTGTGTGTGTGTGTGTGTGTGTATGTGTGTGTGTGTGTGTATGTGTAACCTGATACATTGAATAAATCTTCAGCAAGTCTGTTCAAGGGAAAGAATGAAGGAGGGGAACAGATGAGTAATTATTTGAGTTCAACCAACAAAGATTAAGTAGTATATATAACAGATAATTAACTCCACATTATACAAAATATAGTATGATATCATAGTCCATTATGGGAAACAATGATTTATACCTTAGATAAGTGAGCACAAAATACACACACACACACACACACACACACATGCAGAGTGTGTATTTGCTTATTCATTTGGTCATTCTAAGATCTAGAATGCAGTACCTTAGACATAGTTTTATCCCAAATTATACTAAAGCAATATTTTAAAGACTGGAAAGAGTTTATTCACATGAATGACCATTCAACCATGAGCAAACATTGCAAAATAACAGTGGTGGGTAGAGCTGGGCATATCACACAGTAGTACACTATATGCTTTGTATGTAAAAGGTTCTGAGTTTGAGTCCCAGAAACACACACACACACACA
>NC_022027.1:13799863-13803373 GCF_000317375.1 Microtus ochrogaster
AGAGAGAGAGAGAGAGAGAGAGAGAGAACAAAATGGGCATAAAATTAATTAATTACTACTAAATAATAACTTTCAAAACAGCAAGCAGATGAGAAATGTGAACAGCACAAGTTTTGAATATGGCAAGAGTGTGGAGTGGAGAAGGGTTAAGAGTAGAAAAAAAAGGACTCCAAATATATAAAGAATGTTCATTGTTACACCAGTGAAATCTACAAAGAGGGAATTATTCCCATTTCCCCTTATATATTTCCAATAAAGGACAGAAATTAAGTTTCGTGATCATAAAGTGTATTTTGATTCATTAGCAGTGGTAAATCTACCTGGTTTGTCCTCTGGACCAGCATGTGGGGATTTAATGGTACAGTGCTGGCATCAGGAGTCTGGCGCCATAGAAAACCATCTCACTCTCATGAGTAGAATTAGGAGAAATGCTTATGGCATCGTTTGTAACTTTCAATCCTAAGGGTTTGTGAGATCCCTGTTAGAGTCCTACTTTAAGAGAAGCCATCTAATTAAGAACCCACTAATAATACTTGCTTTAGCTGTATCTTTAGCTTAATTGAAAGGATACCATTTGCTTTTCAAGGACTTTTTAACGAGTGTCCCAGCTGAGACCTTGCAAAACAGCTGTTATTGTGACACAGTCTGGGAAGAGATTGGGTATCTTTCAGCAGTCAAGAAAATGGAGCAGGTAGGTGATTTAGAAATGGAGGTTTATGATGCTACTGAAAGCAAATGTCATAGGATATTTTATCACAACACCTGAGACCAAGCAAATTTGGAAAAGAGAGACTCACTCACTTGGGATTTGGACCCACTATAAGAGTCCTATTGGGATCATGATGAGAGTTTTGCATACTAAAGGGCTTCCCTGGTGCATTTGTTCTTACTCAGTGTGCACTGAATGCATTGGGCTTTTGAGACAAGTCATTCCTTATCCAATGCTGTCTGTTTATAGAATTCTTCATGTATAAAGGGAATATTGGCATTGTGATAGCCTCACTATTTTCAGGAAATGTGTGACAGCTAAATTTGAACTTCCCTGATAAATAAATTAAGGTGCTGAAAAAAGAAAACCACTTTTCTTGAAACAACAAATCCTATTCCAGTGTTGAATATTTAAAACAGAGTAACAACACCAATATCAGTGCTAAATGTTCTAACTTGACAAAAAAATTCTTAAATTGTATGTTTTCATAGTATTGAATATATAATATTCATCAGAGTCTTAGATTTGAAAGTGTTGGAGTTAGTTGCTTGTTCGTCCTGGCTACACAATAACTGTATAAATTAAAACACTGCTTGGCCCATTAGCTCTAGCTTCTTATTGGCTAACTCTTATATCTTAGTTTAACCCATTTCTATTAATCTGTGTATCACCACAAGGTCATGGCCTACCAGCAAAGTTTCAACACATCTCTCTCCATTGGCTCCATCGCATCCTTCTCCTACTCTGTCTTCCTCGCAGCATTCTGTCCAGTTTTCCCCACCTACCTAAGTTTTTCCTTACTATAGGTCCAAAGCAGTTTCTTTATTCATTAACCACTAAAAGCAACACACAGACGGAAGCACAAAAGATGCTCTCAGATTCTTGTTCTATAAAAAAGTTGGTTAGAAAATTATTGAAAATAAAATCATGTGTTTTTGATTGAGTCTCAATTTTCTGTATAATAGGCTATATAAAAAAATTAAGCCAGGCAGTGGTGGCGCATGCCTTTAATCCCAGCACTTGGGAGGCAGAGGCAGGCGGATCTCTGGGAGTTCGAGGCCAGCCTGGTCTACAAGAACTTGTTCCGGGATAGGCACCAAAGCTACAGAGACACCCTGTCTCGAAAAAACCAAAAAAAAAAAAAATTAAGATAAGAGTGCGTGTTCTGCAAGCATGAAGACCTGAGTTCAAATCCCCAGTACTCATATAAAAAGATGAGCATGTCTGGCTGTGCACGCTAATTATTTTAGAATTAGAGGAGTAGGAATGAGTAGACCTTAGGAGTTCAATTGCTAGGCTCTAGCCAAAGTGGAAAACTTCTGGTTCAGCCAGAAGCCCTGTCTCAGAGCAAGCAGTAAATGACAGAGGATGACACCTAATGCCCTACTCTGGACTGTTATGGACTCTACCTGTGTGCATAATTGCATGCATAACTACCCATTCTGCAGCATTGGGCATCCACATGTGTGTGCATGTACACACACACACATACAGAGAGTAACACTCACTCCTAATCCCACTCTGTATATCTGTACATAATTTAGTATATACAGTATGTCTGTACATCATACAGTCTTGCTATTTAGGATTCTTGTTTTTTCTTGGCTAATAATCAGACTTCCTCATGCTAGACTGTTATCAGTGAGCATGATCTGTAAAGACAGCCTTTTGACATGTTACAACACTCAGCAGATACAAGCATGTCTCAAATCCTCATCACTTGAGATATGCAGCAGAATGGAAGAAAATTATCCTCCTTACAGTAAATGTCTCCTATTTCCTGGTCAAACCTATCACAGATGTTCTTAGGAGATCCTTTAGCTTGTCTATCTGGATTCCTTCAGTTCTGTTCTCTGACATGTTTTCTTTCATACTCTCTTTCTTTGTCTGAAACTTTTTTTTATATATATATTTTGAAACAGGTTTTTCTTTGTGCCTTTGGAACCTGTTCTGTAACTAGACCAGGCTGGTCTCAAACTCACAGAGATCCTCTTGCCTCTGCCTCCTAAGTGCTGGGCTTAAAGGAATGTGCCACCACTGTTTGGTTTGTCCTAAACTTTTAAGACATACTTCATCTAGTTATTTCATATGTTCTATGGTACATAAAACGTAGGACATGTGTACTTCTGACCTAATTGTAAGCTGTTAAAGTATATATATAAAATTTTGTAGTTTAAAATGTGTGGAAAATAAGGTTGCATTTTAGACAGTTTTGAAACATATAATTTAAGTACTATAAACTTATATACAAACCCTCAAAATAATTTCAAAACAAAACACAGTGTTATGCAGAAATAAATATAATAATATAATTCACACAGTGTTTGTCTGACCTTCTGGGGTTCACAATTATTAGAAAAAAAAAACATTATTTTTAAAATGCCAAAAATTCTAAACAACACAGTCATAGAAACAAAATGGACTGGGTAGTTTGTATTTATGTGTCTTCCCATGCATATATATGTATGTGACAATAATAATCAAAGAAAATGTGGTAATAAAATTGAGAGGAGCAGAGGGACAGGAGAGGATTTGAAAGAGGGAAAACAGGAGGAAGAAGGTGTTGCAATTCTATTTCAGATAAAATATTTTTTTAAGAAGCAAAAAATAAAATGTTAAAAATATTGTTAGGAATCTAGAAATCTAGTGAAATGAATAGAGAATGTTGATTTTATAATACCTTTAAAACAGTGAATTTAAAACAAAAGATTTATAAAAATTAATTTGATTTTTGGTTTTGGAAGGATGCAAGATCACCATGAAAGTGACATGGTTGTTTGGCAGTGATGGTGCATACTTTT
>NC_022027.1:13803718-13822260 GCF_000317375.1 Microtus ochrogaster
TTCCTCCAGCAGGACAGCGTTTCCTTAGTCTTTCCAAATGATGTCTTGGAGCTTTGTACTTTCAAAGAGTGACTGCCTCTGGTGACATGCTTTCTTCAACAAGGCTGTTGTTATTAACTCCCCCCCACCAACACACAGTACTGCCTACTTGGTACCAAGCACATTAGAGACATTCTTACTCATTTTGCCTAAGGAATCAACTGCAATACCAACCATTATGAAAAGACTATTGAAGAAGAATATGGATGGAGGCCATATAGAGAGCATCGCCCTTTGTTACAAAGCTGTATACATTCATGTATACCAGCATTTCTATGGGGATAGGTGAAAGAAGTCCTTGCTCTAGGTCACACATATACACATTTGCTTCACACATAACAACTGCCATTGAAAAGCAAGAAAACAAAATCTTCTCAACAAATGTTGCTGAAATAATTGGACACAGGTAAAACAAAGGAAATTTGAAGTGTGATTACATTTCTTTCCAGTAGAATAAACACTTAAATAAAACCTCAGTGATTTGGAAGCTATTGCTAAGTGACTAAGGAAGTTTTCTGGAAGCAAAAACTCTTGAGGCTAATTAAAAATAAACCTGAGGATATCTTTTTATGAAAGGGCTTCTCTTGTTTAGTTTTTAGTACCTATCTAATATTTAGAGTACATGTCAGTATTTGTTAAACATGAAAACCTGTATCAACACACAGGAAATATCAAAAATATCCAAATACAAAAGGAAGAAGTAAATTTGACAGTTATTTCCTAGAGGTTAAAAAAAAAGAGTGGTGAGTTCATAACTGAGAAGATATTAAACTTAATAAAAATGGGGAAGTAAAACATTAAAGAAAGAATATGAGTCTTTTTATGCCTCCAAGATATTGACAAGATAAAATACTATAACTGATGCTTATATAAATTGTCAAAGATTGAGGCATGGAGACCCCAATCTTTTCCTATTTCACCAAAAAAAAAAAGCATTATCTGCTAAGGTTGAAAAGTATGTGAGAACTGAGCTGTTGGTTGCCCATCCTGTGCATACACATAAGGATATTGAAATATAAGTTTCATGAAAAAGAAACAACAAGGTAAGAGACATTTAAGGGTAAAAGAACAACACAACTGAGCAATAAATCACCATATATCCATTCAAGTTAATCCACCAATTATTGAAAACTAATGAAATGTGTTTATCAACATATACAAACATTAACCTCTAAAAGATATTGAGACAAATCTTAGTAATAGAAAAATACAAAATGATAGAAAAATGTTATATGCAGTTTCAAGGAGACTTTATTAAAGCATTTATATTTAAAAATAAATTTTTTCAGCAAAAACAAAAAAACAAATGTGGATTTTGAACAATGATTCACTAGAACTGCAAAAGAAATAAGTGTAAGCCTACTGGAAACATAAGGCACTCCAATACTGGGAACATTATTTTATGTTGTTGCATGGTCATAGTTAGGTTGCTTCATTCTTTTTAATATGTTATTGATATATTAATACATAATTGCTTACAGCTTCAACTTGTTAGGAGGCCAAGGTTTTAGTAATGAGAATTATAGGGCACTGTGCATAACATAGCATATAAAAAAGGAAGAGGAATATGCCTTCATTATAGTTTTTTCATAGCAGATAATCCACAAACTGGTTTTATACAGTGCATTTCAATAATCAGGTAGCACAGTGGTTCTATATTTAGTGATTATGATATAGCAAATGGTAAGGCACCAATGCATTAATCATCTAAGCAAAACCCCATTAATAAGTTTTCCTTCTTTTAAAAGGCTGAAAATTTAAGCTAATGTTTTGGCATTATAGTTTGGTTTTGTTGTTGTCATTGTTGTGAATCCATCACAGCTGAACAATTCAATAAACAATCATCTTTTGTTGATATTATTTTTGTCTTCTCTTTCCCAGAGCATCTCTTTCTATTTTTGGTCTCGTTCTTTTGTGCTGTGCAAGGCAAAATCCCACGACGTGTTTTTTTTTTTATTATCATAAGTGAATGCCCTTCATAAGTATCATTCTTGTCCTTCTCTTTGTGAGTGTCCAAGTCATGCTTTTTTCCTTTCATTGGGAATGCAGTTATTTTGGGTAGCGAAATTTTTGCATCAAGTCCTTCAAAAACCCTTGCTCAGCTATGGTCTTGTTATTATAAATGTATGCAATATCGAACAAGGGGCTCACGAGATCTAAAAATTAGTATTTATATTTTCATAGTAAAAAATGCTAAGTATGCCTCTCAAAATACATTAGGTGTTTAACAACGTCAGTGTATTTTGCTTACCCTGTGAACCTTCTTTGTTCAGAAGGAAAATGCCAGTTACAACAGGGTAAACTGAAGGGATTCTGAACTTGTTTCCAGTTATGGAAAGTAAAACAGTAGTATGCTAATAGCTTTGCTTTCCCACATTTTTCTAAATTCTTCCCCTCCGACTGTCTTTTCATCAGGTAACCAGAGCTGGAATCATTTTTCTAAACTGGATACTGACAATTCCGAGTTATGGATAGAACTGCTGCAAACAGTCCATGGAAACTGGGCTGCTCTCTGCAGAATGAAAAATGAGTCAATTAAAAAAAAAATAGAACCTTTCTAGAATTCAATGAAAATGAATACAAACCATACCCAGACTTAGGGGACACAATGAAAACAGTACTAAGAGAAAATTTATATTATTAAGAACCTACATTAAAAAAAATAAAATTGGAGAGATCTCATCCTAGCAAGTTAAAGCACATCTAAAAGAACTAGAACACAAAGAAGTAATCACACCAAAGAGGAAAAAGAGATAGCAAGAAATACTCAGAGGGCAGAAATAAATAAAATAGGAACAAAAATGCACAGCACAAAAAATCAGGGGAAAAAAGAAGAGTTTTATTGAGAAAATGAATGACATATTCAAACTAACTAAAAGACAGAAAGAAATATCCAAATTTACTGGATCAGAAATAACAAATGGGACATAAAAACATATGCCAAGGAAATTCAGAGAACCATAAGAACATACTTTAAAAACATTTACTTTATCAAATTGGAAAATCTAAAAGAAGTAGAAAGGGTTTTTTTTTTTTTTGGAAGATACCACATTCTAAAGTTAAATAGAGATCCAATAAAGCAGATAAACACATTTAAATAGACCTATAATCACTACTGAAAATAATAGCAATCAATAAAGGTCCCTCACGGAAAAGAGAAAAACAAAAAAGCTCAGAGTTAGCTAAATGATTTTAGCATACAATTAAGAATTAAACCAGACTCTCAAAGAAGAATCTCAACACGTCTCAAATTATCCCACAAAATAGAAACAGAATGAACATTGCCCAATTCATTTTATGAGGCAACAATTACCCTGATACCAAAATACACAAAGACTCAAAAAAAAAAAGAGAATAAATTACAGACCAATTTCATTTTGAACATAGATGAAAACATTCTCAGTATAATACAAGCAAATCAGTTCCAAGAACACATCCATAGGATCATCCATCATGATCAATTAGGCTTCATCCCAGAGATGCAGGAAGGAGTCAACATAAGAAAATTAGTAAATGTCATCTAATGTAGTGTTGTAATAATAATGAGCGGCGGGGTTGTGTTCCTGCCACCCCAGCTCCTAGCCGCCTCCTAGCTTTACTGGATATAACAACACACAAACTGTATTCTTTTAAACACTGCTTGGCCCATTATATCTAGCCTCTTCTCGGCTAACTCTCACACCTGGACTAGCCCAATTCTAATAATGTGTGTAGCACCCCAATGTGCGCTTACTGGGAAGATTCTAGCCTACATCCATCCTGGGTTGGAGCTTCATCGATCGCGTCTGCCAGGGAGAGGGGAGCATGGCCTCTGAGCTCACTTCCTCTTCCTCCCAGCATTCTGTTCTGTTCACTCCTCCCACCTATGTTTTAACCTATGAGGCCAAGCAGTTTATTACTTAACCAATGACCTTCCTCCATCAATGTAGAAACAAACCGAAATAAATTTAACCAAACATGACAATCTCATTAGATGCAGAAAAGGCTTTGAAGAAAATCCAACATCCCTTCATACTAAATGTCTTGGGGAGTTTAGGAATATAAGGGACATACCTAAGCATAGTAAAGTCAACTTACAGAAAACCCATAATCAACATGAACTTGAATGAAGAGAAACGCAAACCAAATCCCCTAAAATCAGGAACAATACAGTGTTGCCCACTCTCTCCATATCTGTCCAGTGTTGTACCAGAAGTTATAGCTAGAGCAATAACTGAAGGAGACAACTGAAGGAGATCAAGGGGATACATACTGGAAAGGAAGAATTCAAAGTATTATTATTTACAGATGATATGATAGTATCCATCAGTGATCCTAAAAATTGCAATAGGCAGTCTTACAGCATATAAACATTTTCAGTGAAGTGGTTGGATAGAAGATTAGCTAAAAAAGAAAGAAAGAAACAAAAAACAACCAGTATTTCTATTTTATACAAATGAAAAAGTGACTGAGAAAGAAATCAGGAAAACAACCACTTTCATACTAGCCTCAAATAACATACAATATCTTTGGGTAACTCTACACAAGCAAGTGAATGACTTGTAGGATATAAACTTAAAATCTTTGATGAAAGAACTTTAAGAAGAAAGATATGAGAAGACAGAAATCTCTCCCATACTCATGGAACTATAGGATCTTCATAGTAAAAATGACCATCCTACAATCTATAGATTCAATGCCTTCCTCTTTAGGTGGTGAAAGGTTATCTAAATTGGAATTCTCCATTAAATCACTCTCTTCAGAGTTCAGGGAATCCTGCATAAGAGAACATGGAAGGATTGTAAGAGCCAGAAGGGATGAAAAACACCAGGAGAATTCAGCCCTCTAAATAAAGTAAACCAAGCACATATGAGCTCCTAGAGACTGAAGCAGCAAATAAGGGGACATTCTTGGGGAATTCAAGGATGACCCGTGTCGATGTCTCTGTGTCTGTGTGTGTCTGTGTATTTTAACCTCCAGCCCCCTTGCCCAAAGCTCGCAAACTGGGTTCCAACACACAGAGTGCAGACACTGGGGCGCGGTGCGCAGCACTTAGGTTCCTTTTCCTCCTGCTGGGTTGCTGTACATAACTTTGAAATGAAAGTTTTTGTATTATCTTATATTTTATTGTCATGTTTGATAATTATCTCTTAGAAACCTGTTCTATTTTCATAAGTAACAAAAGGGAATGGATCTGGAGTGGACGGGAGATGGTGAAGAACTGGGAGGAGTAGAGGGAGTAAAAACTCTAATCAAGATATATCTTATGAGAAAAGAACCCATTTTCAATAAAAAATTAATGGCTTCTTTTTAAATTGTTGTTAGATATGTTTATGTATATATACATATGCATGTACAAATAAATGTATATGCCTAAATACATAGAAACAACCTGCTCTGTGGGTACAATGTTACTTGTTTGTATATTTTTAGGACTGATAATTTGGTGTGTTATTCACTAGGGAATAATAGTTCTCTCACACCCAACATTCCTTACTTATTTGTAGAAAATCTTACAAATCTGACAGAGTGCCAGTTGGATCATCAAAATCCTTGGAAATGCAAATTTTTATTTAAATAATCACTGTACAAATTTATGGCAAGGCAGTTCTGAACACCAGAGTAATGTTCAATTCTGCCTAATTTGGTTTGCATCAATAATGTGTTCTCATCTTAGGTATTATAAAACATATGTCCATTTTGAGATAGAAATTATAAACTATTTAGCAACATAAATAAATAAATACATGCAACCTGGCAAGATTCTCTATTTTTAGTCCAAACAGCATTGGACTATGGAGTAGCTGGAAAATATGGTATTAAGAGGTCAACAATATGACATCAGAGAGAGGATATATCTCAAAAACAAAATAAAAAATAAAAACAAGGTTACAGAAAATAATCATGTTTTTTTGTTAGTGTAACATAAAGTTTATTTTGCCCCGTTTATTTCTTTTGCTTATTTACTTTTTATTTCTTTAATTTTTGAGGTTATAATTACATTTCTTCCTCCACAGATGCCTCCCATATACTCTCCCCCTGTTCTTCTTAAATTTTCTGGTACCTATTTTTGGTAGTTTGTGCATACATGCATGAGTAAACTCCTTGTCTTGATATATGCTCGCCTATCTGTGAAGATGCTGTTCTGCTTTGCTCTTTACCTTGTCTGCCTTTATCACTTTGACCCACTCATACCTTCCTTCGCTAGAAAGAAGAGACACGGTTAATGTTCTGATACACTATGTGTAGATTATTATTCTGGCTTTGTTATTACATCAAGGTTTTTATGTACAATTATAAAGGAAAAATCTTCTTTTACTTTACTATATTGATCTAGAAACTTACGTACTTAATTTATAATTCATGAATTTTCTTAATTTGCTATGAGAAGATAAAGCTACATTGTGTTGCTTTAATTTGAGGATTTGGTTATTACCAAAGGCAAACATTTGATGTCTTATCATGTTAATATCTTCATAAAAACAAGATATTATGAATTTTTCAACTTTACTTTTAGAAAATATACATCATAATGAGAGTACTTTAGATGCATATTTCTGATAAATATATCTGAGTTTTTTGATAATGTTTTGTTGAGTATAATTTATAGATTTATTGCTAGAGGAAATAGATTTTCCTCCCCTGATTTGTCTAGTTCTTAAAGAATATTATGTAAATTATAATGTGTATATGAATGATATCAAATAGTTTATTATACTAATGCCCCAAGCCAATAAAATCAATAAATATGAATATAAAAAATTCATTCAATGAATAGCAATGGGTGTTATTTTTCAATATTGAAAAGCACTGGGTTCTCTTTTTGAACATACATATAATACCATACATAACATAAAAATCCTTTCTATGTGATATATCTTCACTTTCACTGAGTTTATAGCTGAAATTCTATCAGTTAAGAAGACAGTTTTTCATCAGATAATTTCATGGCAGTTGTAACCATGCAAATGCCAGAGAATAAACAAATGCTGCTGTTCTGGTAGCCTTTTGTTTTCAGGTTCATCCATTGATGGAAGAAATTTTAGCTGGGTAGTGGTGGCACCCATCCTTAATCCCCACACTCAAAGCAGAATCAGGGGGATTTCTGTGAGTTTAAGGCCACCTGGTCTTTAAAGCAAATGTCAGGGTAGCCAGGACTGTTTCACAGAGAAATCATGTCTCAAAAAACAAAACAAAACAAAGTTCATACACTCTTTGTAATTTTTTTTAAATATATACCTGCCAAAGATTTCTGATTTATGCTATTTTAATATAAAATTTTAATATTTTATAACACAATATATTGTCAATAATAGTGACAGTGAAACTTACTTTAAATGTAAAAGATATATTCTTATAGTGATATATAGAATGTGTAGTAAAAGATGACAATTTTCCATCTTTTTAAACACTTATTCCCAGATTACTCATTGACCTAGGTACTGTATTTGTACTCTCCTGCTAAAAATCTTGCTTCCCAAATCAACTATTTGTCTTAGTTCTGATGGCGTACTAAGAAATACTTTATTCAGAAATTTTCATATATGCACACTATGTTCTCTCGCCATTTTTTTCTCATTTTCTTCTTTTTCTCTATTCCATAGGAAAAAAATCTTTTCTCTGGTTCCTGGTTTTGATTTTATTTAGTGTCCCACAGAATAAACTGTAGTTATATGAGTAATTTTGAGTTTCAAACTAGCCATCAGATCCTGATGATTAGGTACAACCTTGTTTAGGAAATCTTACTCATCTGGTGTGAAGAACATCTCATCAAATCCCTACACAAGCAAGGAAATCATGTGAGACTGCTTGAATACTTAGTTCAACTGGAAAATTTCTATTTGAGATTCTGAAAACACATTTTAAACATCTGACACTCAACATGGTTATTAAGCAAAGAGTAGTTTTAAGTCTGATGAACCACTTAACAGTATCTTAATTCCAAGTGAAAAGAATATAACTTCAGGATTTCAAACTGTGACTTGCAGGGCCTGACTCTGCTACCCCTTCTTCTAGATGACTTTAGAAATCCTCACATGTTTCCTTGTGACTAAGGTCAGCTGATGTGCGTCTGTGTTAATTCTTGAGGTGCAAAAGAGTTAGATATATGGAGGAAAACTGTAGGCATTATTATGTAATAAAAAAATCTGTTGACCATGTATTTTTTTTTGGTAAATATTCACCAAACACATCACATATCATGTGTATAGCATACAAACTTTTAGATTGCACTCTGTGGAAGAGATATTAACAGAAATATCAAAACATCAGTTGGTATCTATTTCTGAGAGCATATTTCTTAAATACAAAATTTTTATGGGTAACATATAATTATATATTGGTTGAAACATTTTACTTTTATTTTACTCCTGGGATAAAAAGTAACCTATACGTAAAACATTTACCTTTTATGCTATAAATTTTGATGCTCTGACAAAAGATCTATGAAAGCTAAACTACAGTATAAAAACGTTTATTGATTGACAGTATTAAAATGTATTAAAAGAATTAAATGAATAGAAAAAATTATCTGAAGTGTTATAGAATCAGTAAAGCATTAATTTTAAAAATATGAAACACTAACATTTTTAAGGCTATGTGAAAAAATTGTATTGCAAAATGTTAATTTTGTGTTTCACACAATAAAATGAGAGAATTTTGATAATGAATATAGTAAAAAGATATGATATATTTGTTCATTTAGAGAATAAAATTACATTCTTCTACTAAGTATTTATATTTATTTTATTTTGCTTCCTTAAAGTCATAACCCAGAAAATAAAAATTGTCTTTCCAATAACTATTCAGGTAGCTTAGCAATTTCTCTTAGCTAACAATGTACTAGGAATATTCTAGAAACTCTGACTCCAACAGTTTTGTAAGTCACATTAACAATTACTCTCTGTTATGTCAAAATACTGTCTGTTGTCTATATTTCCCTCAAATATGTGGAAGGAAAGATAACATTACTTAGAATGCTTCTGAATTCTGATCACTAACACCAATTATATATTCTCATAAAAGTAGTTTATCCTCCTATAATTAATTAGGACTGTAAATGTTAGACCCAATCCACATATACACCCCTATGTTCTTCATACAATCAATCTGAATGAGCATGAAGAAGAATAACAGCAATTTGGAAAATATGTAACTATGAATAATAAAAGTGTAATTACATATTCTCTGGTCAAGCAGAAATTCAATCATAACTAAATTAGTTATTAAAAATCTTTTTTCTGACATAAAAATGTAGCTAGTGTCTCATTTGAAAAAGCCGGTTTTTATTGTTGAATATAAATATGAACATTAACTATTAATTAAACCGAATTTATCAGAGCAGCTGCAAGTACAGTGCTTTACTTTTCCACTGAAAATTTCAGACAGTTGACTGTCTCTGGAGATTTAACGGAAGCAGGGACATGTTCCTTAGGAATTAGTGAGTGAGTTAAGATTTCATGTCTTCTCTAATGGGAATCACTGGCTTGTTGCTTCAGGACCCAGTTCTTAAAAAAAGAAAACAACTCTCCTCAATTTTGACAAAACCCAAGGATAAAAAAAAAAAATCCTTGTTTGAAATTTCCTATAAATTGGGGCCCTAGAGATGGCTCAGCATGGAAGAGTACTTACTGTGTTTTGCACAGTACCTTTATTTGCTCATATATCCCTATTCTACAAACACACACACACACAAACACACACACACACACACACACACTTAAAAATTAAATAAATCTTTAAAAATACTCTGTGATTGAGTTTTACAATGTTTAGGTAATGCATAGAATTATATGTTCAATTCAACTTGAAATGAACTCATAAACACATTTCAGAGTTGATGAATAAGACAAAAGTCATGATTATCATGTCATAAACAAAACAATGAAGAAAATTGCATAGGAAAATATAATAAAAGTGAGTTAAAGCAGTTAATGTAAATTGGAAGATAAAATAAATTCATTCTTTCTTTCTGAAGAGGAAGAAAAAAGAACTAAGCAAAAATGCCCTTCAATGCAAAGCAAAATTATATTAAAAATTGAAGTTGAAATGGAAAACATGCAAATTTTCAAGTCTTTATCACTACATATGCTCATTTTGAGCTATATTACCACAAAGAAAGCAATTCCTATTATTGAATAAATTCTTATTTATATATGAAGTCTATAAGCTCTATAATCTACTGGTGATAAATACAAACTTGATACATGTACAGCTTATCTGTAAGGGCAAGGATATTGACTTAGACTTGTGAAGTTTGCTTTACATTTTATAAATAGGCCGTACAATAGAACCCCAACCCAAGTAGAATTTATGGGTAAACTTTCAGTGTTGCTTATCTCTGAAACATCTTTAGGTTTCTCTGTGCACAGAAACAGCGCTAGGAGTAACATGACTTGAGTCTTCTCCCTTCCTCCTGCCCCCTCTTTCCATTCTGTGTGTGTGTGTGTGTGTGTGTGTGTGTGTGTGTGTAAGTTTCATGCAACCTGTATGACATACTTGAGAATCACATTATATTATCACTGATATATTGTCACTGCCATTATTCCTTTGCCAGTGGTCACTTGAATAATTTATAGGAAGACAAACACATTAGAAACAGGACATGGTAGCAGAAAGTAACGTCATGCAATTTGGATAGCTTAAACCGTGTTTCAGAAAAGCTGGCATTTTTACACGGTTTATCAGGCTCTTAGCTTACCAGAGTGACCATTTTTATTTGAAGGAGATATGTTAAGTTTTGGTTTAGTTTCTGCCACATGGATAAATCCAGTGCTATTGGACTAGGCCAGAAGAACAGTCAGACATTAATAGTTAAATGTGTTTGGAACAGTGGAATACTGAGAAGAGCCTGTCTGTTCCTTGGAAGATTTTAAAGTCATGTAGAGCCTATTTTATTCTTACCAATTTTCTGTTTCTTCACATTTTCCCCATGAGATAGTGGAGTTGAGAGGCTCACAATTCTTTTCTTTTTTCACTAAAATATAAGCTGTTATATCAGGAAATGTTAAAATAAGTTTAAATCAACAAGGCTTTAAAAATCAAATTGACTCGTTTTTAAAGTGAGTTAATATCAACATGGGTTATCATCAGAAGGAGACTGAATTGGGTCATTTTAATAAAATTGAAAAAGTGGGAAGAAGCTGATGAAGCCTGGCAGGCTCATCATCACAAACATTCTCTGCTGAGATAACGAACTTGACTGTAGCTCTTCTTATTCTTAAAATATGATAGCACAGAGTCATTGTACAAAATCTTTGAATGATGGAACAATTCATACTGACTAGAGAATCCTTCCTTGGAGACTAAGAGGGTTTGTGATTGATGCCTGATTATACAGTAACCCTTCCATTTTCAAAGGGCACAGTAAGAATGGGTTGCTTCCATTTCTAACGTACGGACAATGCTGTCAGAAAAATTGAATTGTGGCAGGTGACTTGCAGAGGTTAGTTATTTGAATTAACTTACTTTAGTATTAAACTGAAAATTCAGTAGGAAGGGTTTTCCTCAAAATCACACAACCAGCAAGGCTTACTTGTTCAACTTCTAAGAAGGACTTAAGCTGGTTGAAATAATTCTGAGGCAGAAATGATAGTGCACTACATCTCTTCCCATCACCACGACCCACTCTTACCAACTCCAGAGTTGGTCTCTGGACCAGATAACCATTCTGGTTAGAATCTATTAGCTAACTTTCCAATATACTTTAATCTCCTTATGTTAGGAAAAAGTTTTCCTTTGGGATACGTGAATTACCTCAGTATCCAAGAATGCTAAGCCTAAGTTGTGAATTTATTGAATGAAATATTAGTTGCCACTGATGGAATTTGATAGCTTTCAGAAAGATAATTTTGGGGCCTACATAACGACAATCACTAAGAACCTTTTAGGGACCCTTTGAGGATTATGGGACGTTAAAGAACCTATTTACGTGTGTTAGTAGGTGACTTCTTGGAAAGGCAATGACTAATTATTCCACAAAAATTTTATACTATTTGATAATCTTATTTAGTGACATGACTTGGTAGCTTATAAGGTCAGACATGATTAACTGCCCTTGTTCATGACTGCATTTGAGAAACAACAGCTCACAACTTACTTTACTAGGGTTTGGGACAAGCATAAGGGTAGTTACTTTTCCTGTGCATGCTCTTTAAGGGTAGAATTTTGATACCATGTTGCTTTAATATTCCAATACTCTAAAATAGCTTAAGAAGCCATTGTAAACTCTTTATGGCACTAATATTTGTGAGTTAAATCTCTCATGTACATATAAGTGAATATACAAGTCTGCTATGGGTGCCTTTGCCAAATTTCTTAGTAGACATTGCAAGAAATGCCTGTATTGTTCTCATTCCATTATCTTATTATTACCCTTCCCAGGGTTGCATCCTAACAGTTCCTTTCTTCCATTGATCGTGCTGAAGGGGATAATCAGTTGAAACAGATGCGGGAGGCATTTTTTTTTTTAAATTCTCCAAAAACACTTGTCCCCAGTACTCTCAGTGGAAAGAATACTGTTTTGCAGTCCTAAACCGTCCCCCTGTTGTGGATAATGACATGTCATACTCACAGGTGAAAGATATTTAGTCTTGACTAGAGACAATAACATCTTGTGAGAGATACTTGTTTGATTAAAGAGCTTCAAGAGATCTAGGCTTCCAATTTCTTGCCAATAACCATGTGAATACATGCTCCATGCTCCTTTGCTCTACTGTCTTTCAACACCAGACGCTGGCTCAAGAAAATCTTAGGGCTTACGCCAGGGTCTTGTAGCTCTTTTTTATGACTATTTCTTTTATTTTTGGAGAGTATAATATAATTACATTATTTCCCCTTTCCTTTCCTGCCTCAGAGCCCTTGCATATACCCTTCCTTATGCTCTTTTAAATTGCTCTTAGATTATTAAAAATTCCGTCTATGAATGTGATCCTTCCATGGCTTCATTGTGTATCTTATTTGATTACAAATGGTATCTTTTACTTACCATGCTTTTTAAGAAGTGATTCACTTGCAAATTAAGGCACTGATGCTTGACATGCAAAGCATGGCCATGACATAGGGAAGGTCTACATTTAAATACCACAGGCACTGCAAGAGCGTCAGTAACACGTGAAGTTATATGTATGGTTCCCCAGCCTACAATCTTTTCTCTTTCCTATTTTAATGTACAACTTTTTAAAATAATAAAATAAAATAAAACAAGATAAAACAAAAGCTAATCTATTTTTTCTTAAGTATTGGCACAATCATCAGAGCTATTATTGAAGGATGTGTGCTATTTCCTACCATTTAATTGATTGTATAATTGGTGTTTTTCCATTTCTCATTTATTTATTATCTGTAGAACGTACATGTGTTTATATTTCTCTTTTGTATGTTTGATTCCTTGAATTATCTTTTATTTCTGGCATTCTGTTTATGGATTTTTTTAGTTTGTGTTAGTCATGGTAGGGTTTTCTTTTTCTTAAATTTTAAGAGAATCATTGCTTGATATAGTAAGTAATGTGAGAGGTCACTTCCTTTTCTTTCTTTCTTTTTTTTTTTTTCGAGACAGGGTTTCTCTGTAGCTTTGGAGCCTGTTCTAGAACTAGCTCTTGTAGACCAGGCTGACCTCAAACTCACAGAGATCGGCCTGCCTCTACCTCCTGAGTGCTGGGATTAAAGGTGTGTGCCACTAGTGCCCGGCCAGAGATGTCAGTTCTTATTACTCAGAATTTGAAATGAAACATTCCTTGCCTTATGTGGATTAGAGATTTTTTTTTGATAAATCTGTTCTTCAGATGGGCCTGTATCTATGTACCTATTGATTTTTTTTCCTTTTTCAATATATTTCTTTGATCTATGTACTTAATAGCTTATTATTAATACCAGATTATAATCATCTCTTTCTTACTATGGTCTGTTGTATACTACCAATAAATATTCTGGTTTGCAAAGCTGATTTCTAATTAAACTTATTCTTTCAAATGACTTAAAATATTTCCAATTTTACTTCACTTATATCTTAATTGTGACAAGGAAATTTTCTATCTTGCAATCATTCACATTTTGTGTTGTTTGATGTAATAATATCTTGCCGTAGAGAATAAATTTTCCTAGGATGATGGAATAAAGAAAAAGGACTCTCAATTTGCACCGCAGGCCAAATGAAAACATGATTTTGACCTATAATAAATATTAGGGTTCGATATTTGAAACACATTGAGAACATTAATAAAATATCACAGGAACCTTGGCTGAGTTATACTAAGATTAAAATCTCTTCAAATACATAATTAAAACGTGATAGATTGTAAATATTGATTAAAAGTGGCTATTGGAGACATACATTTTCTTATTGTAGTCATCAGCTTGATGACATAAATTCTATATTTTTATATTTATTTTGTGTGTAGTTGCATATCATAAATAAGGATGCATAAAGAAAAAGAAGTCAACAAATCAGTCTGTTCAAGTCTTACTTCTTAAAAACATAGTTACCACAAACCATTTTTCCTTTTACATCTCTGTCAAGAGGGGGTCTTTAAAGGGTCAAGAACAAAACAAATATCACTAAAAGCAATCAAAGTGTGATTTATTCGATTATGAGAGATGAATATTTGCTGGAAATTTATTTAAATTTCTTTCTTCCTAGGATTTTCTTTCCAGAGACCACAGATTATTTGCATATGAAAACACTGAGACTTGGAAAGATTTGTAAAGTGAAATTATCATGTTCTGCTCAAAAAGACCCTTGAATTTGTATCCTCTGAAAATAGAATACAGGCTTTGATTAAAAATTGAAGGCAATATACATCTTTCCAGTAGAGATCAATGGACTAGTAATCTGATGATTTAGACAAACAAGAAATTAATAGATAAAACCAGCTTTTATTTGTGTTTCCTTAATTACGTTGTTCTTCTGATAGCTTAGAAATATTTTATAAAGTGTTATAGATTGGCTTAGTGCTGTTCATGCTGAATTTTGTTTATTTTTAAGAGTTTAATTAAGTATATTAATGTTTATTCTTATTAGAATTAAAGTATTTTATAAACAATCATGGTGCTAAACAGTGGTAGAAGCTGATTTAAAAACAGTAGAAGTGGAGAATAAAGAGGCAAGCAAATACTTTGTCTTCAAAGAGAAATCTCTAGTTAATTTTCAAAGTAGAGCTTGGAAATTCAAAAGGAGAAAAATAAGTACCAATGTGATGGGCATCCCAAGGAGGAGGAACAATGGCCTCCAATTACATAAAGACTATGGAATGGGCACTAGGTACTAACATACAAACTTAAATATTAATAATAACAAAGGAATTGACAAGGACAGAAGTGACTGAATTAGAATTAAAGCAGACAAAACTATTAAGATTAGTCTCGTGACCGATGTTCTTATCTGTCCTGGAGGACATCCTATGGATTGATGAGGAGTATTGTGTGTGCTAAAGGTTGAGTTGGAGTGTTCTATGAGGGTCTCTTTAGTGCACTTTTCCTAAGGAGCTGTTTAACGTAGGATTTCTTTGTTATCTATCTGGATGGTCTGTTTCTTGTTCTGTGTTTCTTTGGAGATAAAAATGGGGAGGGGCCAAATAAAAAAAAATCTTTCCTCCCTGTCTTCAGTGTGTAAAAAAGATCTGAGAGGAGATGAGGGAGGGGGAATTGTGTTCAGAATATATTGTATATATTGCTTATATGTATAATGTTTTCAACAGACTATTGAAATATGTGCATAATAACATAATATTTTAGTAAAATTTTAATGTACTAAAAACATACACTATGGTCTCTCATAGCCATATTGACTTCCCAGTATATCCAGTCATTCTGTTAGATGTGTCTTTAATGAAATGATGACTGTAATACCTTGCTTAGTCATCATCTACACTTTCTCTTTTTATGGATATAGATATCATGTATATTCTTTCTATTACTGACTATTGCTTCTTGTCCTTTTTAGGGTTACCATGTTGGTAGGCAACATAAATTCTGATATAGAATCATACATAGGCACATATATGCTCCTTCTCCTTTCATTTTAAAATAACATAGACAATATAATGCATTTTAAAATTATGTACTGCCACAGTACAATCATTCATAATGGCATCTTGAATTAAACTATAATTCTATTCTCTTTTTACTAGGTGTATAATTGCCTTTTATCTTATTAATTTTCCAAATACTACAAGTTATTAATTCCCTACTGGAAGAGTCAGTAAAAAGCAGAGTTTTTTTTAATCAAAAATACCAGAAAACCAATTTATTTACTTCAAAACTGTTAGGAAACCCCTCCCCCAAGTACACATAAAGTGCCTTTCTCCTACAATTCGAACTGATTGGTTTTCTGGCCTGTAGCCTAGTTGCTTTCCTTGGGATTTCTCCTTAACTTCTTCTATCAACTTCCCTTTGCCTATTTTCTACATTCATACTTTTTTTTTGCCTAAATCCTGTATTTGTTCCACTTCTATTTAATTCATTATGCAAGAAGAGAAAAATCTTGTGGGGTGTTTCTGGGAAACTCCTCCTGAAAATGGTTCATGAAAGGCAAAATGTTTGGGGGAAATCTTGTGGTACACAAATAAAACAATCTTCTCTTTTGAAATACATTTAAGATTCTAAGTATATTGCTTTGAAACTTTTACAGAATAATGAGAGACATAGAGGGGGGGGAGATGTGTGTGTGTGTGTGTGTGTGTGTGTGTGTAGGAAATTCCACACTAATTTTCATAGTAAATTTACTAATTTATATTACCACTAATGGTATATAGGTGCTGCCACTCATGGTATATAGTTGCCCTTTTAACAGTTATTATGAGTGTGTCTAAATCTAAACTGATATGGGGTTGTATATTTGCCCCAACACATGATGTAACATAATACAAAAATTTAACTTCATTAAATTAAAAAATTCTACTGCTTAATTTTTAGTATATTGCCTGCACTAACTATGACTCCAAATCTAAATGAACAAAGGAAATTTAAAACAAAGATGCCCCAACTATCTTCTCATTCCTGAAGATAAAGAATCATCACACTTTCTCACTTTTTTGGGGGAGACTCTTTTTGAAGAAACTAATTTTATACTTGCAATTGGTTGTCAACTGGAAATTTCTTCTAGGTTATAGGTGGGACACGTGTCCACTTCTCGTTACAGCTTACTGGTCCCGTCTGGTGCAGATCCATGCAGGCCCTGTGCATGCTGTCTGAATCTGTGTGAGGTAGTGTGTGTCAATCCTGTTGATTTATTGGGCCTTCTCTTCTTCTGTCCTCACTCCAAGCTCTGTTTAACACTACAGACTTGCACCAAAAGTAGATAGAAGTTGCATAATCCTAGACAGAGGAATTGGCCAATTCCTTGAGCAGGCAATTTCACACCCAAACTTAAAAATACATTTATATTTAGGAAGAAGCCAAAGATGTAAAAAAACAGTTTTTGCATCAATACTTTACGGCTTGCAATATCCCCTCCTAAGTGAAGAAAGCAGTTTATGAGGTTGTTGAAACTCCAGAAGTTTGCAAAACTCAAGAATATCACAAAACTACTTTTTAGTTCTGTCTAAGGTTATATAATTTAGGTAGAGGAGATTCTTTAGTGGTGTAACTTGCTGCAATTTATGCAGGGGATGATGAAACCTCATGAATTCAAATTTAGGCTAGAGTGTGACTTTTTGGTGAAGTAGATGCCAGAGAGTAAAAAACACTCCTGTAAGTAACCTCTAAGTCATGGTTTTTTAATCAAACACAATAGACTCATAGGTTCACTAATCTAATTGCGGGAGAAGCATTTTGATGAATTGTGCTTTCACTGTCTAGATGAATAGGCATTTTCTGTATTTTTTTTAGAAAATATTGGGTAGTACTCCGTAATTTTAAATCATAAAATATTCCTAAATTAACTTAAGAAGACAGGCAATTAGAAACTTGTAAAATGATCCAATGCTGTTTACCAAATGTCCTAACTTTCCAATGACTTTCAGAAATAGAGTTGGGAACAATTGAAATCTACACAGAATTAGAAAACACAAGTTCCTGAAACAGCCTTGAAGGACAGAAGTGTTTACTAGCTTGGTCTTTTTAAATTTGAAAATCAAATCATAAAATGAGAGTCATTTAGTCTGATATTGGCATGTAGACCAATAAGACAGATTAAAATACCTGAACTGAACGCACAGATATGTGGGTTCCACATAAATATGTCCACAAAACAAATAGCTCACAAAAGCTGATTCTCTATGTGTGAAACAAAGGAACATAATTTAAATAATGCAATGATAGTTTAGTTTTATTACCCCAAATATGTTACAACTAATATCATCAAAAAGATAACTATAAAAATAGTTGCCAAGAGTGTGTAAAATGAAACCTTCATATATTTGTGGTAGAATTTGGACTAAACAGTATTAGATTTTTTTGTAGAATTAAGTATCAAACTACTATGTGACACAAGTACATTTCTTTGTTTAAAAAATCAAAATGCAATTTCTCAATGAAATTTTCATACTCAGGCTCATTACAGCATCATTCACAATATTAAATGTATGGCA
>NC_022027.1:13823411-13828468 GCF_000317375.1 Microtus ochrogaster
AATTTTCATACTCAGGCTCATTACAGCATCATTCACAATATTAAATGTATGGCATCCACCAGTGGATAAATAAACAATAAATATTGCCCCCTAAACACATACACATTCTTTACTATGATTCCACCAAAAAATGAAATAAACACTGGAATCTTATATCCAAGCACAGAAGAACCTGAACGATATTATGTTAAATGATACAAATCAGGCACAGAAAGCTACTTCTGCAAAATTACATTCATCTGCAGAATCTTAATGACCTAGATACAGAAGTAGAGTGATGGTTTCGAGGAGTTGATGGCAGCATGTAGGGATAGAGAAAGACTCTACAAGCACAATTTTTCTGGTAGCTAAAAAGAATACTTTATAGAAATCTACACCATGTCACAGAAAATTGCTAGAACATAACATTTAAATTGTTCTCTCTATACATACAGGTCAGCACTATGTGAGGTAATAAACATATTAAGTGAGTTGCTCAAGTATTCCACACAAATATAATAAATAGCTTAATTTGTCTGTCTACATGTGTTTAATATGACTTCATTGACAAATTTAAAAATACATCAATATATTTTTAAATTCATGTGTTCTTAAAAACATGGTATCTTGCAATGGAATATTACCTTAGTAGAAAGATATTGCTATAGAGAAGTATTGATGTTATGGTAAACAGAAAGAGCCAACAGCAGAAGACACAGGCAGAGAGCTGGTGCTTTTCTCCAGGTAAGTCAGACACAGAAATGGTTAAAATCTCAGAAGCAGAAACACTAACCTGTGGTTATTAGGGACCAGAGAGAGAATAAAGGAGAGTTGTCTCTCAATGGGTACATAATTCAAATATGCAATTTAAAGTACTCTATTGATTTATAGAAGTGTCAACTGAACATAACAATACTGACTGTTTAAAATTTGTTGAGAGTATTTATCTCATATTATGGAAAATGTACCAAAATGAAATTAAAAGTCACTAAAAGATAGTTACAAGGATAAAATGGTAAAATACATACCAAGAGAATATCTTTACATATTATATGCCTAACGAAATACATGCAATCTGTTATCATACATAACTCTCAAAGTTCAAAAACATGAAAACAGCCCATTTTAATAACTGGCAAACTATATGGACAGATGTTGTCCAAAAAGAAGTCGTGAGGATGGTATGCAACCATCTGACCTTACCATTTCAAGTGGACTTAATCATTAGTGGTTAAAACTGAAATAGATGTCATAGATCTCTGTGTATATCCAATTCAAGTAAAAAATAGACTGACAATACTAGAAATAGCACAGATGTTAAGCTTGGGGAAATCCTATACTGCTGTGGGGATTGTAGAGTCCCAGGCTCGTTAGTTAGTAACCATTTGTATTGTTTTATAAAGATAAACTTAGGCTCAGTGTGTATCCCAGAATTCTCATTTCTATATACTTGCCAAGCAGAAACAAAGAGGATATTCTCACAAAATCCTGTACATGAATATTTATAATACTTTTATTAGTAACTTCCCCATCAATTGAAATATGCTAGATGCTTCTTAACTGATAAATGGATAAATTAACAATAAAATGCAAAAATTCATAAACATATCTCAGTTGTATTAAGCTGGATGACAGATGCCTTGCTCAATAAACATGCTCGTCCATATTTCCAGTTTAATGGAGTTCTTGACAAAGGAAAACTATAGTATCTACCTGAATACAAAGAAAGAAATATGCAGAATGGGATTTAAATAGCCAATGGTCAAATTGTTCTATATCTTGCCCATTGTAGACTCAATAAAAATTTCCATTTGTCTATTTTTTTAGAAATATACCCTGAAAAAAACAAAGCAAAAACTAAAACCTGAATTTTTCCATATATAAATTTGTTTGAGACAAGTTGTTTATGTAGTCGAGGTTGGCATCAATTTCTCATATTTCCAAAGGAATTGACAGGGTAACATCTTTGAACAAACATGCAAAACCATAGGAATTATGAATTTAAAAATACAATGTAATGAATTAAATAGCAACAGGATATAAAAAGTCAGGTATTTCTAGTCCCTTTCTCCCACCTCTTTGCTTTGCTTGCAAAAGTCATTCCCCATCCTTCACCATCTCAACACATAGATAACTTGATTCATGACTAATGATTTCAGTTGTCAATTTCATTTCCATTCCTTATGCATGTTCTTCCTTTCTTTCCGTAAGTGCAACTGATTTTAGTGAACTATGCTTGTAAATTATTTCACATTACTGTCTTCTCCCATTAATGAGGCCCAAGGATGTGTGTATATATATATATATGTGTGTGTGTGTGTGTGTGTGTGTTTGTGTATGTGTATATATACATATATATATATATATCACTGTATTATATCACACTTCTTATGTGTGCCCATTTTATCCTATTCATTATAGCAAATCATGTTACTTTGTTTTGTAAATATTTAACACATTCACATAAAATATGGAAATAATTGTGTATGAAATGCAGAAGAGAAAGGTATTTGGTAGTGAGATTTCAAGTTGCTGTAATGGATAATCCATATCTTTATTCGTCATTAGATGTGCACCCCAAATCTATTTTGCATCTTTCTTCCTGAGAAACAAATGTGTGGCACATACATTTATTATATATAAGCACAACAAACTTTCTGGTATATTTCTGTCATCCATACCACTGAGACACATGCTTTTCTATTTTTATCCAGAGGTAGAGATGAGGAGAATGTGTATCTATTCTAAGATAAACAGATTATTTGGTCATGGCTTTGTAATTGTCTAATGTAGAAATGCTCTTTCTAAACCAATCAAAACTTTAACTCAATAGAAGGCTTTTGAGGGTTATTTTTTGTAGCTTTACCACACAATAAGTCGAGTTTACAAATAACTCCTTCTGCAACTTCAAATTACTTTATATATTTATTGAAAAACTTGGCAGGGTTCATAGATAAACTTTCAATCTTCATTTTGTATACAATCTGACAATACCCCTGGCTGTAGAATTGCAGTAGAAAATATTGAGTCTCTCCATATCTTCCTCGGAAGCGAAATTTCTCAATAAACTCTACTTTTAAAGATGCTCATACTGGGTAACTCAAGTAATAATCTAGAGGCTTCATTGGAAAACAAGCATGCTTTCTGTTCTTTATAGCTTGTTTGTAAATTACTTAGCACAGGTAAGTATAAAGTTAGGGATTGATCGTCAAAGTTCCAGTTAGTTTTGCACACTTAGTTATAACAAGAGGATATATGATCTAATTTTTCATTGATTATAATATTTTGACAATTGAGAATTTTTAAATGTTTAGTCTTATCTTCTAATACTAGAATAACTTTCTCTGTTTCTCTATCTGTCACTGTCTCTGTCTTCTGTGCATGTGTATTGTGTCATTCATGTTGGAAGAAGTGGTGATTCCCATGCATGAATTTATTAGAAAACATTCGTCTATTAAACTTCATAGAAAGTACATAAAGATTTAATATAGGAAATCATGTCCAAAAGTAGAATATAGTATGACATTAGAGTAGAGGCCTACCTATAACTAAATTTCCATTGTTAGGCTTTACTGAACATCATTCTGTAGTGTGGGTTATAAAACTGCATTCTCTTTTCTGTTCACAGGATTAAAGTCTAGGATGCTGGAGCAAAGCTTTTTCTTAAATTAGCTTGTTTCTAACATTCTCTCTCTCTCTCTCTCTCTCTCTCTCTCTCTCTCTCTCTCTCTCTCTCTCTCTGTGTGTGTGTGTGTGTGTGTTGGTGAATATTATTTCCAGTGTGTGACTTACTCTGTGAAGCTGTGTTATTGTGTTTGTCTAAAACATTCGATTGTTATAAAAAAGAGATGAATGGTCAATAGCAAGGCAGGGACAAGGATAGGCAGGGCTGGTAGGTATAGAGTATAATAGAAGGCAAAGCGAAATCTGGGAAAAGAAAGAGGAGCAAGAGGATATCAGGGGCCAGCCACCCAGCCAGTCATAAAATAAGAAGGAAAAAAGGGTCTACTGAAATAGAGAAAGATAAAAGCCCAGAGGGAAAAGGTAGATGGGTTAATTCAGTTTAAGCAAAGCTGGCAAGGAACAAGCCAAGCTAAGGCCAGGCATTCATAACTAAAAATAACAGTCCGTATGTGATTTATTTAGGAGCTGGGTGGCAGGCCCCCACAAAAATCCAAAAGAGTGAAATGTTACCCAATATGTGTGCATCTGATTGTGTGTGTATGTGTTTTTGTGCGTGCTTGTTTGTGTGTGTTTGCTTGTGTGTATGTGTGTGTGTGTGTGTGTGTGTGTGTGTGTGTGTGTACCATGTTTATAGGTTCTCCTCAAAAGTCAGTAAAGGATGCTAGTCACTAAAATTACAGAGTTTGTGAACCGTCATGTCAGTGCTGGGAACTGAATTCCAGGCCTCTACAAGGGAAGTAAAAACTTAACCCACTAGGCCAACCCCTTTAACAGTCTAGAGGTAGATTTGATTATATGCCATAAATAACTGTGTTTATTTTGAAAAATAGCCCCTGTCTTATTACTAGGCCCTGTCAGAGACTGAATATGGTACCAAAAGCTGCAATAGTCACATTTGGCCTGGCCTGATCACAACTGTATTTCATCTGGTGTTTGAGTGTCCAAAGTGAGCTCTCTCTCACTGTGGTGTGTGTGTGTGTGTGTGTGTGTGTGTGTGTGTGTGTGTGTATATTTGAACCATACTACTATAAACTTTTCTAAACCAGTTTGAGGTATTAGAACAGTTGAACTTGTGGCTCTTACTATGTTTCTGGTGTTTTGCCACTGTTGATGATTGGCTGTTTTTGTTATTATTGTAGAGTTTGTCTTCATCTATTGAAATGCTAGAAGTAGAGCTTAAGAATAATTCACACATGATAAATACAAGGGATTGTTTCTAAAATTAACCATGGACCATGCCTATAGTTTTCCTAAGTTTCCCACTTTAACTTACAAAATGTGAAGAACTCTGTTGTAGAAATTATTAGATAAGGACCTCAGTCATCTTATGTGGTTGTATGTTAGAAAAAAAAAAATATGTTCTATAACATTTGTATCACAGACTGCCTAAAGTA
>NC_022027.1:13829446-13840187 GCF_000317375.1 Microtus ochrogaster
GGGAGGAGGGGGAGGGAAATGGGAGGCTGGGAAGAGGCGGAAACTTTTTTTTTCTTTTTCTCAATAAAAAATTAAAAGAAAAAGAGCAGAGTCTGTAAGCACTGTAAAATAGAGGATTCAATTCTTTCTGTCTCTGTCTCTCACTCTCTCTTCTCAATTATTGCTACATTCCTGTCCATTTCTAATCTGTAATAACACTTACAGAGTTCCAGAATGTGTTTTATTTTGGAGGGATTACTGCACAGTACTTTTCACAATGTCTGTAACAGTCAACCAGTACAGTCAAAAAATGGACTGTTTCCAGGTGCTCCCCTTCTCTAGGGTAATGAGGAATCTTTTGTAAAAGCTGACGTTGTAGAGATCCTGGAAGTTAGGGAGAATCCCTAACTGAAGAGACATTCTCCACAGTTCTACAATATCCATTATGTGAATTTACTTTGTATACTTAAAGTTGAAATATTGTGTCTGATAAAATAATTCTTAAAGAAAAAAAGGGAAACTGTAACTCTGCAGACCTCTGTTCTCTTCCTGGTCAAGAGCACAAGGAAATTGCATTGAGAAAAAGATTCATTTGATTCTAAAATAGTCAGCGACCTTTAAATTTCAAGTGAAATCACCAAGTAAGTGATTGGTAAATGCTTAGAGATTTACAGTCGTATGAGTAGTTTTAAGTATTACTGCAAACAATAACACGCTAGCTGACAGAAAACTTGTGCCCCTGGAAGTCACTTCCACATTTATTGTATGTCACATTAGTGGGTGGCAGTATTGCAAGCTTGACATCCAGTTGTCAGAAATGGGACACAAAGAAAGATCAGCTCCTCGTTTTTATAGTATTATATACTTTAAGCTCATGTGTCTCTGTAAGTATGTGTAGACATTAATAAGACAAGGGTATTGCTCTGTCAAATCATAAAAAATATTTAATAAATCAAATGAACAAAATTTAGATTTAGACTCAACATTTGAAAATAAGCAATTTAAAGAGAGCATAAGGTTTCTAGAAGCTTAAATTTCAATCGTTGTGAGTCTGACGAACCTGAAGTACCTGGAGGAGCAGAGAGTAGATGACTAAAATATATTGTCTGAAAAAAACTTTTAATAAAAATTTAAATAGAAAATAACCTGAAAAACCATCAGTAATTTTTATACTATGTGTATAAATTAAACATACATTTTAACTTCGTTTAAATTTACCAACCACCCTGATATCTCAGGATGAAGAAACCATTATTACTCACTTGAATTTTTATAATAATCCCCTTTGAACTCTCTGCCTGCATCCTGTCTCCTTTTCACCTATACTAACATTAGCCATAGTGAAGCTGTAACTTATAGGTCTAATTAAGCCACTGGTGTTCTTGGAAGTCTCAAGGTATCACTGATTTGAGAGAGAAGACAAAGCTGTGTTCTGAATTTCCATATCTACCCAAGCTTGTCTACACAGAACATACCTAGCAAAAAACTTTACTGACCGCACTGGCTCCGTGTTGCTTGTAACACACACACAGAGGTGCCTGCATCACAAGACCCTTTTGCAAGTCCCTCTGTATTCTGTGTTTTTACCAGATGGCTGTGTCTTCTTGTCCTTCACGTCCACATTTTCTAGGATCTTTACTTGCATGCTACTTTATCCATGTGTGATTATCTACTAACCACACTTAAATATAAGCTTGCAAATTGCAGGTAGAATGTTATGATTCATTTTTATCAACTTGACACAAATCTAGACACACTTGGGAAAAGAGAATCTTTAAATTAAGAAAATGCCTTCAATAAATTGATGGTGGGTAGAGTCTGTGTGGTATTTTCGCAATTAAAGATTAAAGTAGGAGGGCCCAGTTCACTGTAGACAGTGCCACCCCTGGACATATGGTCCTAGGTTACATGAGAAAGCAGACTGGAGAAGCCATGGAGAGCAAGCCAGTAAGCAGAGTAGCCTATGGCTTTTGTTTCAGTTCCTGCCTCCAGTTTCTTCATTTGAGTTCTAGCCCTATCTATCCTTAGTGATGAACTATAGGCGCTAACATGAAATAAATCCTTTCCTCCTCAAGTTTCTTTTGGTCATGACGTTTTGTTTTATTTGCTCATCTATTTGGTTTTGTTTTCACAGCAATAGAAATGTTAAGTAAGACATACAGTGTTACCATTTCATTAGGATATTTTCATAACATTTGACATTTTCTAACACTATAGATAAATAAACGCACAAGTAGAGCATTTGCTAATTTTAAGTGTCAAATGAACCTGGCTATAAAATGCCAAGATATTGTTCCCACATTTTTGTCTTTCTTGTGTTCATGGATAACATTAATTAAGTAGGTAAACATAACAAAGAAGATTAACCTCTGAATGTGGCCTACCTACATTCAATTAGTTTAAAGCCTGACCAGAATAAGAATACACTGTCTAGATAGAGTACTACTGGTCTGACTTGGAAGTAGGTCATGAGCTTCTTTGTACCCTCAACTGTGAACTGAAGTACATGACACTCCAGGGTCTACAGTTTTTTTTTTACTCAAAGTCTTAGAACTTTGTCATATTGTATGAGCCAGTTTCCTAAACATAACTCATACTATATATATATATGTATTTATATATATATATATATATATAAATACAAATCTATATATGTATTAATATGATGCTTAAACATAATTATATATAAAGCTATTTATATATACATAAACATATGTTAAACTATGCATTCATATGCTTGATTATATGTATGATTGTGTGCATATAGACATTAAAATATCTATATATTTACACATACCCATGTAAGTTTACACATCCTATGTTTTGTTACTTTGGAGAATCCTACTAGAGTTTGATAGATTATGGGCAAAGAGATGACATATTAATACATACACAGTGCATATGAATAGGCCTGAATTTAAGAATAACAATTTTGTAACATTCTGACTGAATTTCTACTAAAATCCAACCTTGTAGGCAGCATCAACTTTTGGATCCCATGTTCAGTTTTGTATTTCCAATGCATTTTATAAATGTGTGTGAATAAATGTTTAGGAAACTATAACCTGGATATCAGCATCTGTGACACCTTTTCTGTATACTATTTAAACAGCTTTAGGCTGTTTAATTTTCATTTATCTTTTGATATGATAATATAATCACATCATATTTTCACTGTGGGTCAGTCTACAACTGTTTTAAAGTAGCCAAAATCAATAAACAATTCTTCTGTCATATAGTGCATTCAGATTACAGCTTTCCATACTTCCCCTACTCCCAGTTCCCCCTACCTTCCCTAGATCTGTGGCTCCTCCGTTTCTCTTCAGATAAGAAGAGACCTATCAGTGTTAACAGCCAAACACAGCATAACAAGATGTGTTTGCACACAAGATGTGTAATAAGACTAGGCATAAACTCTCTTATCAAGTATGGACTAGGGAACTCAATAGAAGGAAAATGGTCTCAGAAGCAGGCAAAAGATTCAGAGACCCTCACTCCTACTGTTAGTTCATTGAAAACGCCAAGTATGCATGCAGGGGAGCTAGTACAGACCCATGCAACCTCCATGGTTGTCAGTTCAATTTCCGTGAGTCCTTCTGTGCCTTGTTGTAGGTCTTGTTCTCCTGGTGTCATCTTTTCCTCTGGCTCTGACAATCATTCCTCACCCTCTTCTTTAGCATTCTAAACTCTATTTCTCATTTGGCTGTGCATCTCTGAATCTGCTTCCATCAGCTGTTGGAGGAAACCTATCTGATGGCAACTGGACTAGGCATCAATCTATGACTATAGCAGGATATCATTAAGAATCATTTCATTGACTATTTTATTTTACTGCCAGGCAACAAACTTCCCGTTTCTGGCCATCCAGGCAATGTTAAGTATGGGCTCTCTTTTTTGGCTTGAGCCTCAAGTTAAACCAATCATGGGTTGGCCAGTCTCACAAGCTCTGAGCCACTACAACCCCAGGACATCTTGCAAGCAAAATCTTTGGGAGTTTAGGTTTTCTGGGTGGTGTGGCATCTCAGTCCTTCCACTGGGAGCCTACCCTGGTTTAAAAAGATGGCTTGTTCAGGTGCTTCTTCAGGACTACTAGGAGTCCTCACTAGGGTCACCCTCATAGGTTCTAGGAAGCTTTTATTGCAATAGTTTTCAACATTGTCCCCTAAATGCCCACCTATTCAGGGGTCTCTCTGGTATTCTCTCCTTCCATTCTTCCCTCCCACACCTGATCCCTCCTGTTCCTATTCCCACCTGCCCTCGTCCACCCACAAGATCTATTCTATTTCCCTAGCTGATTGAGACAGATGGAGGAAACAACAGCACATATGAATGTATTTGAAACATCAAGTTCTTAAGAATAAAATCTATATTTTAAAACCTCAACAGTAAATTGCATGCCAAAAGGTATCTGTTAAAGTTTAGAGAAGATATATTTATTCTAAAGCCTGTGGAAGTTTTTTAAATTAATTTAAAAATTTTTCTTTATTTTCAGGAAATTCATAAAGAAAAAAATCTCTCTTTTCATGTACATTACTATTGGAGAAGTATGTAAGCAAAGCAAGCTAAATTAAGACTTTCAAAAAGTAATTTTCATTTACCTTTTGATATTATAATATAATCCCACTATTTTTACATCCCTTTCTTACTTACAGATTATCCCAGTATTTACACTGTGCTCTGATATCATGATTTCTTATTCTTTTAAAGCATATAGACATATGTGTATCTTTCTCTGTGTGTCTCTGTGTGTGTCTGTGTGTGTCTGTGTGTGTGTGTGTGTGTGTGTGTGTGTGTGTGTAAATACAACATGACTTCATGTGATGTTATTAGTATAGCTATGTTTTCCAGGGGTATCTTTGCTATTGGGTAGCCAAATGCTTTTTACTGTCATTTATTTCATTACTAACTTGGTAGATAATTCCTATAAAGGAGATATAGCTCCTTTTATTACAGTTCACTGTTCATACTTTTGTGTTTGTGGTTAGCTTATGAGTAATAACTTAGTTGAAAGCAATGTACTATTTGTGCCTAATTATGTACACAATATTTGGCAGAATGTCTGGCCAATTATAGTTTTCTGAATTAAAAGACTTATCATTACATGTGATGGTATTGACTGAAATAGACCATACAGTCTTGAGTCTTCATTCCCTAACTTCAGATTCATAGCATTTGTTTCACAGGTTAATCTATAGTTACCTATATTCTTATTTTTTTTACCTTTTTGGATTAAATATAATTAAATAATTTTCCCATTCCCTTCTCTCTCTGCAAACCCCCTTAAATTTTCTTCCTTGCACTTCCAAACACATGACCCCTCTTTTTCATTAATTGTTCTTACATATATTTATCTTTGTCTGAGATTTATCTTTTCTTTGAATTATTTGTATGTGTGCATGACTACGTGTGGGTAAATGAGTGGAGATGCCTGCAGAACCCAAAAGAAAGTGTTAGATACTCAGGATCTAGAGCTCGAGGCAGTCATATGTTTCCCAATATAGGTGCTGAGAACAAAGAGCAGCAACAGTTCTGGACTTTTAACACTTCTTCCTAGCATCTCATTACTTATTTTAGGAGTCATATCAACTTTGTTATTTGTTTCACATTTTCAGTTTCTTCATATACAAAATTAGAAAAGCACATACAAACAACTCAGGAGATTGTACTGAAATTTCACCAATTTATCCAAGGTTTGATACAGGCCCTCTCCATTTTGAGAAAATCTCGGAGCTAAGTTAAATTAAGAACATCTGAACATTGGCCCCATCATGGAAACAACTGATGTAACGCAAAGTATTTAACATCTGTACCTGATGCTCATGGGTAAATATTTGAATTACACTAAAGTTATCAGTTATACTAAGTTATCAGCTTAGACAAGCTGATAACTGATATTGATTGCCAAATTGACAGGTTCTAGAACCACTTAAACCTCTGGGCATGTATATGGAACTTCTGGTTTGGTTTATATGAATAACACACTCTCTAAAGAGTTTGAACCACTGTTCTCTGACATGTTGCAAATGATGTATATTCAACTCTATTACCACAATATCAATTTTCCTGAGGGATAGAATTTATTTGGTAGCACATAGGTTATACAGTTTCATGGATAAAATATTCATACTTATTTTTTCAATAAATAGTTAGATTTTTGCTTCTGATATAATATATTTACATGAAAATAAATAAATAAACTGAAGAACACACTAACATAGGTTACTAGTAAATGATAGGGACTTTCTCTTTAGTGAAAGTTTATTATATATAATTAAAAACTCAAATGAATCCTTTCACCCAAGGAAGTATCAATATGATATGGAAGAGATGGAAGAGAATTTAGAACTCTCAAAATTGAGTATATGACCAGAATTCATGTCTTCATACACAGTTAAAAGTTATATTAATCAATGTAAGACTCTGGGTAAAGGAGGCAATACTATGTAGAAATTTCATTTCTCTTAGGTGCTTTACATTTTGTTTGAATTACAGTTAAATTACAATTGTTATATTGCTTACAGTATTATTTTCTGAAAGCCATGGGTCATTATGATAATTATCTGTCTATCTTTTTCATTAGTCTTGCAAAATGCAAACAGCATTGAAAGTAAATATATCTTTGCAAAAATGTATGCTCTGTAGGAAATAGTCATATATCTTGGATGAATAACTATTACAAACTTCAGTTAACTATTTAATTATCTCTTCCTCCTTTCTTCCTATTTCTTTCTTCTCTTTCCCTCCTTCCATCATCTTCTCTTTCTCTCTCTTTTTCCTTTCTAGCCTAAATAAGGTAGGGAGCTTTGCTCTACCATCATCTGCTTCACCGATACTAGCAAGAATAATGACTAGGGACAGGAAACATGAAACAACACAAATCATTTATTCTCGTATTTGTTGTACAGATTTTGTCAAGGTTATGGATAGAAATGGGTGTTAACAAGAGTTATCACAATATAGAAAATCAAACGCAGAAAAGAGAACTCTTGCTGAAAAAGAGTAGAGTGGATTTGGTAGCCAGACTGCAAATGAATCTTTTAATAAACTGTCCAAACTTTAAAGCATGGTAACTGTTGAATACTATAGAATTACAAAAATTTACAGATATTTACAGACTCCAAACTATATTCAATGAATGTCATCCACACAGTTATGAGTATACAGGCTAGCAAAACACTAGTTATTAAAGCATTAAAACAATTTTAGATGTTCTACTCCAACCCGCCTTATAATTTTGGAGTTGATAGGATTTTTCTTTTCATTTTATGGCAAAAATCTTAGGCAATGAGGATGAATTGAGGGTTGAAATATAGGATAGTATTGTTATCATTTGTCTAAAAAATGATCGCTATTGTGATCAAGCAAAGGCAATAAACAATGTACATTAAACATTCTACTTTCAGCAATCCTTGAAAAAAAATCTGGCATTTTTTTTTTTTGTTGTTTAATGGAAATGTTATTTGTAACCATCCTCTTCCCATGGAAGTAGTCATCAGGGACATTAGTGCCTTTGCAGGTCCATTACGAAGCCTAAACACTTCCATTAGATAAAAGAACTAAAATGATTATGACTAATGTTCTCTTCCTTCCAAAGTATTCTAAATCAAACACTCAGTAGTACAATATGTTTTAGGTTAATTGGTTTAATCCAGTTTTAATTAAGTTGATGTTTCCATGACAACAAATGGTTTTTAAATTGTTGAAATCTTGATGTTTCAGAATATGACTAAAATTAATTACCTAAGAGCATTTGACTCAATATTTTGGAACCATGTAGTGCAATTTTAGCATTGCTACAGAAATGGTTTTAATACTGACAGCTCACCATGTTGTAGAACTTTTAAAAATTGTAGTAATGATAAAAGGTTTGCTTTGGTTTTTTAAATTTTTATATATTGAATTTCTAATGATTCATGTGTGACAGATTATATGTAGATTAAAATCCTATTATATATACAAAATCCTTCAAGATGGCTTGTTGGAACAAACCTATAACCTCAGCTATTAAGAGAGTTAAGTTATGTTAATGGCACATGCAGGGCCTGCCTTGACTGATGTAATGAGCTCAAGGCCAGGCCAGGCATCTTTTAAGAGCTTGTCTCAAAAGAATAAAGCAAAAATGGGAATGGAGGTCTAGTGCGATGCTAGAGTACCTACTGATCACGAGTGGGGTCCTATATTCAATGTTCAGTAACACACACAGAGAGAGAGAGAGAGAGAGAGAGAGAGAGAGAGAGAGAGAGAGAGAGAGAGAGAGAGAGAGAGAGACTATAAGAGAGGCGGAGAAGCAGGAAGAATGTAGGAAGAAAGGCTGTGTGTGTGTGTGTGTGTGTGTGTGTCAGAGAAAGAGAGAGAGAAGGCATCCTACAACACAAAACATTTTGTCTCATTTCTAAAATTTAAAATACATATATATTTAGAGAAGAACGGGTTTATTTGGCTTTAGGGTACAGATTATTGTTGAGGGAAACCAAGACAGGAACTCATGGCTGGAACTTAGAGTCAGAAAGTGAAGTGGAAAACACAGAGGAATGGCCTTCTTCCAGGTTCACTTTCAAGAAATAGTGATATCTTAACAGATAATTTTTTTTAATAAAAGAGATTTTACATTTATATTTGTATTGCTTTTGTCAAAAAATTCTACTAGGTAAATAAAATTTTACAAATGTACACAAAGTTATGTCAGAACAATTAATGAACAAAGGAGTCATAAATTTGAAAAAGTGTAAGAAGATGTAAATGGGGGAGCTTGAGGGGAAAAATGGGAAAAAGGAATGACAGAACTATAATATCACACAAAAATTAAAAGAAATATTTTTTTTAATTTCACTAATTTTGAACATCAATGAGACAGGTACGCTCTTTTTTGGGTGTTTGCCTGCACCCTGAAATCTCTCAGGGGTTTAAGATAGGAGTCTGGCACTCATTGCCGACTTGAGTTGAAAAACCTGGATCCACTTCATAGAGACAAAAGGTGATGTCATTTTAAAAGCAAGCAAGTCTTTTCCTCCCAGCCTGAATGTAGGAGCCAACACACACACGTTATTTTGCTGACAACCCGACAGTTGATAAACTAAGGGATGTACCTCCTCTGCTGCTGTGACCTTCCTGTCTGTACTTCCCTTGCCAGTGATTCCTTGGTATTTGAACTGATAATGGTTACCTGCTCCGAATCTGACCTCTGTATGCAAGTTAGTTGTATTTCACTAGTTCCCTTGTCATACAGATATCAAGCTGCCTTGGAAGCCCACTTCCATGTGGCTCTTTGCTCACCTGTGCTCACAACTGTCTGATACTCTGTTTTCCCCCTGGGTCCTAAGACCACTGGTTTGCTGTGGAGTCTTGGGGCTGGTGGAGATGGCTAACAACACTTCTTCGTTGTATTCATTTATTGATGATTAATATTGTTACACAGGGTTGCCTACGATCATTTTTGTTCAAGTTTATAATGCATGTAAAGCATCTTCCCCATCTCAATCTCAGGCCCTTTACTCCTTCCTTGTCCTCATTGATCAACTTCATTCTCTAGACCTTTTACTCCTTTACGTTATCTGCATATATTAAAGAGTAACTACTTATAAAATCTAAGACTACCAAATGAAAAAAAATCAAATTGTTTATTTTCTTTTGTTTATTTGTTTGCTTTTTGAGACAGGTTTTATTTGTGTAGCAGCTGTGGCTGTCCTAGAACTTACTCTGTAGTCTCTTAAGCACACAGAGATCTGCCTGCCTCTGTCTCCTGAGTGCTGGGATTAAAGGTGTGTACTACACTCCCTAGGAAAATGTTTTATTGATATGGGGTGAAAGGTATACTTCTCTGTGAGCATTAGGACAAATATTTAGAATGCAGTTAGGGATTATGCAGGCAGAATAAAAGCATGTTGTAGGTTCACCTCTAAGATTTGTGAATTGGCTAGCTTCACAGGGATGATTTTCTTCTCACTGTGTGTGTCTTAAGTCCAGTTATACAATTGTTGCTTATTGCCAAGGTATACATGCCTTTACTGTACCCATTGGGTTGTCGGGACATGTTGACCATTGTCAAGGCTCATAGTCATCTTAAATCAATAGGATTGTTGTTTACTTCATTTTTTGCATGCTATCAAGGAGCCTCTGACACCTGAAAATAGTCTTCTTGGAAGAGGAGACATTCATATTTGCTCAGGAGCCTTTGGATCTGTGTTTGAAATGTATGCTATCTTTAGCAATAGGGAGTTATCTATATGTCTGGGGACAAATAAGAAACAATATTAAAAGCATATAATATATTCGGAGTTTCTTGAACAACTATTTATCCAGTACCAAATGGTCAGCCTTGAAAAAGTATACATACAGTACATATAGTAACAAACAGCATTACAGACTGAACAGGTTATATTTATGTATTGAGGGCCTGGCAGGAGAACATAAGAGGGTTTGTAGGGTGGAAACAGAAATACATTATTTCAAAAAGCGAAAGAAATTGCAAAAATTAAAGAGAAATGTAGCTAAGTAAAGAAGAAAAAGTCAGCTACTAAGCCCCCCTCCTCAGTGTGCTCTGCTTCAATTTCCACTTCCAAGTTCCTGCCCCAGTTCCCTCCTTGATTTCCTTAACTGTAATATGAAAGTTTAAATAAATGCTTCTTCTCTGCAAGTTGCATTTGGTACCTTTTTGTCACAGCAGCATGGAACAAGTTAGAACAGAAATTTCTACTTATAGTGGATGTTATTGTGCTATACCTCTCTCTCTCTCTCTCTCTCTCTCTCTCTCTCTCTCTCTCTC
>NC_022027.1:13840287-13842531 GCF_000317375.1 Microtus ochrogaster
CACACACACACACACACACACACACACACACACACATATATATGTAGTGATGGGATCACAATTATAAATTTGAGTTGGAAGAACTATTCTATAGGGAATTTGAAGATAAGCATGTTGATAAATTAAAATGATGGAAGCCTGACTTAGGGAGTTTCAGAAAAGTGGAGTAAGTTGAGTTATTTGTACAGGTTTGATGACAATCTCAATCACTCCTTGATGTTTGTCTTTCATTTCTTCAAGAAGAGCTTTGGGATAACAGCTATATTCTCTCTCGTACTGTCATAGTTGTCCAAATAAACACATCATTTTATTGGTATCTAAGATCTTTTCTACTTTTAAAAAACAAACAGTGTTAGATAGTGCTTGCCCAGAGGTTTGATATTATCTGGAGATTCAAATCTTCTGGGCTTTGGCAATTTAATAAACACACTGACTAAAGGAGTCTTGAACTAGTATTTACCAAGTTAAACTTTTTCTACAATAGGTAAAACCAGCAGTAATTATCTCAAGCATTTAAGGATAGTCGATTTAGTTTGTTAAGAATACATCAATGTATTCAAATGGATAAATTGGACTAAGTCAATTGGCAAAGTAAAGCAAAGATAAATAAGGTGAATTAATTCACATAGGCAATTGCAAAGTAGCAAAGGTCACCATTGCACTGGTGCTGCTGATGCGATTTCATCAAGATAATTCTGGGAATTTTGAAGTGATGTGGCTGGACTTCCTACTAGGGACAAAGTATGTTAAAGGACATGGAAGTCCCCTCTTTGTCTCCTTTTCACTCTCCTCTATATCTGCTGCTGGCTGAATCTAATAAGGTCCGAGCCCCATTAGATAGAGAAGGCACAATTTGCATAATGTTGGACGCAGCACCACAGAGTGATGGCTCGTACAATTAAAGGGAGAATTTGGAGCTATAAGACGATGGGATGATGGACAGCATATTATGCTCATAATTTAGTATTCTTGATAGTCTAGTCATTTCTCTCTTTTATTAAATGTATCTGTATTCCGCCAGGTACTTCCAGACTTTTTTTTTTAGAATACTGTCACATTCTTGTAATTTTCTACTTAACATTGAAATTCTAATTTTTGATTCAGATCAGTGTGTAATAGACCATCCCTCCATTTCAGCTGCTCTGTTTAGACAGTGGAATTTCAGATTGTCTTACCTTGGAACATCATTATATATGTTGCATAAGCCTTCCTAGGAGCATTTATTACCTATTTGTACCTTCTGTTTTTAAATGATGAGGAGAAAATAGGAGTACCGAGAGAATGATGTATTTTCATTTGTACCTAAGGATATTAATGAATGAGAATCAGCTAATTAATAATGCAAATTAAGTGTGATTTCTGTACATATAGGATGGGACTCTGATTCAGCTGACTGTATGGCTATAAAAACCTTTTCAATTTCTTCATTTCAAAAATGCGAGTAATAATGCATAGCCTTTATGTGTGAATTTTCATGATCTAATTAAAATTAAAATACAGAGGTGTATGGTAACATCATTTGGAACCCAGTAAAAATGAATACCTCTATAGAACCTATAGAACTACTTGGAAGAATAATCACCTACACACACACACAACACACACACACACACACACACACACACTCACTCTAGACAGTGACCACAGAGTGAATTATGTGAAAGACAATTCATACCTGGTGGATTAGTCAGCGTCTGGAACTGAGTCTCTTTTAATGATGTTCAGTTTGGGTGATCTATTCAAGATCACAGTGTCTTTGCAGTACACTGAAGTGTGGTTCATTTCTCCATTAGAAAACTGCATGGCTTTTTCTGTATATTTCAAACCATGTGTTTTTACTTGCACTTTGGGTGTTGCCCAAGAAACTATTGAGTTCCTTTGAGCATACAGTAAGCAGATCTATTTTCTTATATTTGGAAAGTATTTTATCATACTTTAGTAAGTATGAAACCAATATTTGATTTAATAACAAATATTTTCATTCAATAAGAAGAAAAGAAGAAAGAATCCATGTTGTAAAGAATATAGATAGATAGAAATGCCCAGGATTCAGGAGACAGAGACAGTAGAATTGTCACAAAACCAAGGACATACGGATATACACAGTGATTCCTGGGCCAATCTAAGATACAAAATGAGACTGTTTAAAAAAATGGTAAAACAACAATAAGTAAAAATATTGTAAATGAAAGAATGTAGATTATGCCTAAAACTTTCCCAAATTTTTTTCTTTTTAATTTTTTT
>NC_022027.1:13843326-13845024 GCF_000317375.1 Microtus ochrogaster
GCATCTAGGTTGTTTCCAGGTTCTGGCTATTACAAACAATGCTGCTATGAACATAGTTGAGCATATACTTTTGTTGTATGATAGGGCCTCTCTCGGGTGGATGGTAACTTTAGAGCAAGAATACCTGGCTGCTTTTCAGTAAGCAAACTGAGAAAATAAATTTCAGTTATTTGGGAGAAAAATAAACATTGCACCCGATCTATACTCTTCTTCTTTAGTCACCTGTAGCATCAATACTGTTGATAATAACCTATAGGTATGATAATTGAATTTTAAGGGAAAAAGAGGAAGACAGAAATAGTAATTTTGATGAAAGAAAATCAAACTGCAATACTTCACTTTTGCATTGCAAGTCTTTTAGCCTAAAACAGGGGCTACAAAAAGGCAGCACTTAGCTTGGGTCACTCAGCAATGCATGTTGATGAGCAAGGTAAGATTAACAAGCTTTCTTAGGAGATGCCTCTAATCTGCAGCCTCTTTAATATTAATAGGCTTCTAGCTTTGCTGTCTCTTCATTGGAATAAGTTTTTATGAGACGCTCATTCCATCCAGAATGTAACCTACATCCTGACTGGTCAGATACTCATGGAACCGAGCCAAGGCATTGCTCTCAATGAAGAGCTACGCGAAAAGAGACCACAAAATATGACAGTGAATATTTGAGAGGAGCTTATGTCTAACTACTTTAATAATAAGCTGACACATGCCTAAAATAAAATTCTGAGTCAAAAAATAGAGTGGGATCAGCATTATGCTAAGTCAAATCACTGGAGTGAAATGAGAATAAATAACTATGTATTTGGAACAAGATGACTTGAGGGAATCAAAGATTTACTGAACTTCTCTGGATCACAAAGGCAGTTTAATATTATACGTTATCAAATTTACATAAAAATATGAAGTCATGCAGGAGTACAAAAATAATACCTTGTACCTGAAATACTATAAATTCGTGTATTTTTATTATGCCAATATTATCATAGTTGAATTTAACTGTTTACTTATACCTATTCTTATAAAATATACAACTGGTTGCAGTATCTGTTAACAGAGGAAATAATATTTAAAATACAAGTAAAGTAGTTTTGGTGCACATTTATTCAAAGTGAGGCAAGTTTTTAATCTGTGTCTCCCTAAGTCTTAAAAATTTGAACAGCAAGGACACATAGAAAAAATCCAGCTCCAATACTGCATATTGTCATCAAAAAGAAAAGACAGTCACTGTATAGTGAAATAGAATTACAAATGTTATTTTAGATACATTCATGGGAAAAAATATGGTGCAGAACATAATTTACTTACCATGTAGACATGAGGACCTGAGTTTGAATATCCAGAACATTTTAAAGGCAAATCTGGTACCCAACTGAAATATCAGTTTTCCTATAGGGCGATGGGTGGTAGAGACAGTAAGATAATTGGAACTTAAAGGCCAGGGAACAATAAAGAATGCATCCTTCAAAGAAGCTGTCAAGCAAGGATGGATACTGAGATTATCTTCTATCTCTTAACCTTGCTGTGGCACATGCATCACCTCCCCATATGTATACACAACATACATACCCATAGGAAATATACAAACTCATATGCAAAAACTAATGAAATATATATACATATATGTCATGTTAGGAACAAGCCATTCACAAAGTCTCCCAACAGAGGGGGGAGAGAGAGAGAAAGAGTGAGAGAGAGAGAGAG
>NC_022027.1:13845124-13850848 GCF_000317375.1 Microtus ochrogaster
TGTGCCTTTCTTTTCTTATTCTCAATGGAGAGAGAGAGAGAGAGAGGGAGGGAGAGAGAGAGAGAGAGAGAGAGAGAGAGAGAGAGAGAGAGAGAGAGAAAAGAAAATATATTCCAAAGAATACTAATACTGAATCATGCTGAAAGTAAAACACGCATTCACACACGTACACACACAGTTAAGGATTTATTTTTTTTTTGTTCTCATTCTTATAGGCTTATAAGTAAACCCCAATACTAGTCTCAGTAACACTTTAAAGAAATTGATCTTAATTCAATAGTGAAATGATCTAATGATAACTTATGGCTTTGGAGTTCTATAACTATTAAAGTACTAATTAAACTGCTGATATGAAGTTTTCTAAGAACCTGCAGATGGAGGGCCTATGTAGGCCTTATGAGTTTGTCGCATGTTCACCACTTCTTTACTTCTTGATTTAAGATTTCATTGCTTAGAAGTTATACAATCACTTATTTCTTCATGGCCCTCCTTAGACTGAATATATCGCTTCCTATTTAAAAATACTGAAATGAAAACTAATATGGTGTGTGTGTGTGTGTGTGTGTGAGTGTGTGTATGTGTATGTGTGTGCTGTATGAGCACATATGTGTGAATGGGAATAATACCTGTCCTTGCAAATGGAAGGTGGACAAAAGTACTGGGCTTACCAATCAACCACTTTACATTCAAGGAAGTCTCTTGCTGAACATAGAGTTTGTGTTTTCAGCTAGACTGGAAACCTGTAAGCCTTGTTGATCCTCCTATCTACTCTATACAATACTAGGATATAGGAATGCATGAAACTCTGCCTGGCTTTTTCATGTGGCTGCAAAAAGTATAAATGACTCATGCTTGAGCTGTAAATGCTTTGAGCCACAAGAACATGTTTCCCACACTGTAATTATTTTCATTGGAAAATGGTATTGATGTTGTAATTAAATCCACATGCATCATATGGAATAAACATATGTATCTCATGTAAATTTTGTGAAATTATCATATACAACAGCAAGCAGGTAATGTCTTCAATACTACCATCAATACAGTCACATTTCATCACTTGCTATTTTATTTATATGTGTCTTGAGTACTTACAAAATCCTTAATATTTATTACATCATTTGCATTTTTATGTATGTAGAGGGTCATGTCATAGTTTGTATGTATGAGTGTATGTTTAGAGGTCACAGGTCAACTGGAATGGTCAGTCAGTTCTATCCTTTGATCATGTGGGTCCCAGAGTCTAATTCAAGTTGTCAAGCTTGAAAGGATACACCATAACCTGCTGATTCATCGGGTTGCTCTTAAACTTTGGTAATAATGTGGCCTCATGCATTCATCTACTATGAGAGTCAGGATTCTGGGCAGTACCATTGAGAGGAGGATTCAATCTTTTTGTTGTTGAATAATCAACTCCACCTCTCTCCAGACTTTCATACAATTTCCTGCAAACATATCCATGTTGAGGATTGAAAAGTTTAATATTTTTTATTTGTAACTTTATCATATTTGTTAATTGTAGCATTTTTTACTACTTATATTGAATAATATCTGCATTTATTTGTTATAATCATATATTGCTATATTTATGAGTATGCAACAATCTGAAAATTATTTTACCAGCATCTTACCAGAATTTATTGTCACTATTTGACACATTTCTCATTCTGATGGTGCACAGTCTTATATAATAGTGTTTTTAATTTTTCTTATTACTATTTTTTCTTGTTTATTTTCTATACCAACCACAGTGTCCCCTCCCTCAGCTCCCCCTGTTCCCTTCTTCTACTCCCCTACACCCAGCTCCTCCTCTATTCAGAAAGGATAAGGCTTGCCATGGGAGTCAACAAAGCGTGGTGTATCAAATTCAGGTAGGACCATGCTTCTCCCTTTGTATTTAGCCTAGCAAGGGATTCCACCATACAGAATAGGTTTCAAAAAGCTAGGTCATGCATCTGGGATAGGTCCTGTCTCACTGCTAAGGGCTCCACAAAAGATCACACCTGTCACCCACATGCAAAGGTCAGTCTCGTGTTAACACCCTAGTTTTTAGTCCAAAGTCCATGAGCTTCCACAAGCTCAGGTCAGCTGTGTTTGTGAGTTTCCCCATCATGATCTTGACCCCATTTGCTCAAATAATCAATTACTTTTCCCTGTTTTCAGCTGGACTCCTGGAGATTGGTCTAGTGGTTGGCTGTGGATCTCTGCAGCTGTATCCATTAGTTACTGGATGAAGGCTCCTATTTGTTATTATGGGTCTGGTTTATCTCACTAAAGATGAATTTATTTTTAGTTCCATCAATTTGCCTAAAAAATTGATAGTGTCATTTTTTTCTACCGAGTAATACTACATTGTGTAGATGTACAACATTTTCTTTATCCATTCTTCAGTTGAGGACATCTAGGTTATTTCCAGGTTGTGGGTAATACAAATAATCCTGCTATAAACATAGTTAAGTAGGTGGCATTGAAGTATGTTTGTAAATCCTTTGGATTTATGCCCAAAAATGGTGTTGCTGGTTCTTGAGGTAGATTAATTCCAAATTTCTTGAGAAACTACCATACTGATTTCCAAAATGGCTATACAAGTTAGCACTCACAACAATAGTGGAGAAGTTATCCCCTTACACCACATCCTTTCCAACATAGGCTGTCATTAATGATTTTGTTCTTAGCTTTTCTGACAGGCATAAGATGGTTTCTCAGAGTTGTTTTGATTTGCATTTCCGTGATAGGTAAAAATGCTGAACAATTCTTTAGGTGTATCTCGGCCATTAAAGATTCTTCTGCTGAGAATTCTCTCTATAACATTGGAAGCTCTAGCTAAAGCAATAGGCAACAAAAGAAGATCGAGGGATACAAATTGGAAACTAAGAAGTCAAACTTTTGCTATTTGCAGATGATATGATAGTATACATAAGTGACCCAAAACATTCTACCACAGAACTCCTACAGCTGATAAACACCTTCAGTAATGTGACTAGATATAAAATTAACTAAAAAAACTCTGTAGCCCTCCTATAAACAAATGGTAAATAAACTGAGAAAGAAAACAGAAGAACACCCTTTACAATAGTCACAAATAATATAAAATATCTTGGTGATAACTACAAGTGAAAGACCTATATGATAAGAATTTAAGTCTTTTAAGAAAGAAATTGGGCAAAAGATCAGAAGATGAAAACATTACCCATGCTCATGAATCAGTAGGATTAACACAGTAAAAATGACAATCATATCAAAAACAATCTACATATTCTACATAATCCTCATTAAAATACCAACACAATTCTTCACAGACCTTAAAAGAACAATCTTCAATTTTACATGGAAAACCAAAAAAAAAAAAAAAAAAAATATCTAAAACAATCCTGTACAATAAAGGAACTTCTGGAGGCATTACCATCCCTGATTTCAAATTCTACTACAGAGGTATGATAATAAAAACAGTTATTATTTACATAAAAATAGGCACATGGATCAATGAAATTGAATTAAAAAAACTGAAATAAATACACACACATATGAACACCTGATTTTTGACAAAGAATCCAAAAATATACAAGGGAAAAAATCATCATCAACAACTGATGCTGGCATAATTGGATGAAGGTGTGTAGAAGAAGGAAAATAGTTCAATTAGTATTTTACAAATTCAAAGAAAATGCTCCATTAACTATCCTATCTCGGTGATTCCAAAAGGTTGTATTTAATTCAATTTATATTCTAACTTGTATTACCACATTTCTATATCCCTCCTTATTTACAATGATATCTCTTAATCTAATCTTGTTGGTCAAGATTTTTCTTGACCATTACCAATAACAACTTGTACCCATCCTTCTATTATATGATAATAAATATCCATGACCCATCTTTTGGGAATGTGGGCATAGTTCTCTAGACGATTTCCTGATGATTGGGAGCTCTGATAATCTTTAGAAACCTTAAAAAAATTCAGGATTATGGTCAAGTCATGACTGTAGAATTCTGTGAGGCTGGATCATCTCACTCACAAGCCTTGAAGCCATTCTCGAAATAGAACTTCAAGGAAATTGCAACAGAAGCAATGTTGGATCAACTGGTCCATATGATCCCATTGAGGACTTCTCAGGGGGCCTTCCTAGATCAAATAACTATCCTTAATCCAGAATGTATCCACAACCCCTCACTTCCTGTCAAAACAAAAGTATAAACTCTTCTCTAAAGTAATATATCCTTTGGCTTAAATTTTGAAGTCAAGGCATTTAAAAAAAATATACATGTTGAATTAAGGCAACAACATTTATAACCAAATGTCTCTTAGCAGCTGTTGTTCCTTTCTGAGCAGTAAAACAATTCAAAGACAACATAATAACATACAGTATCCAGACTGTGTATTTTACATCTTTACATGGCTTTTTATATTAATTTACCCCCCTTTTAAAGATTTTATTATTTTAAAACTGCATATTACTTTTTTATGCTTGTATATTCCTTCTATTTACTCTCCAAAGCCTCTGTATATTTTTAAACAAATCATGTAGAGGTTTTTAATTTTTGTCTGAATCTGTCTTTACTGCACATCTTATATTTTTACGACCACATAAGTCTTTAAACTGCTAAATTCCATGAATAGGACTAAGGCAGAAGCTTTGGCAAGTGGTTCTTCCCTGTTCCTTGGTTCCCTGAGAGGTTAGTGTCACTGCAGAGGTATATTTACCACTATTAGGGTCTTAAAGAGGCCCCCAAAGAAGACCAACAGCCACGTATCCAATAACCAGAGCTCTTTATTAATTCCAAATTGGTGACCCCAAAAGAAGGTCATAAGCAGAGTTAGGGGAATTCCAGAGAGGAGGGATTAATCAGGGATTGATTGGTGGAGGAAAGATTAGTATGGGAGCTGATTGGTAGACGGTTCTTGTGCTTAGGGACCTTCCAGCAGCAGGGTAGGGAAAGCTATTTTAAGTCTACTGAAGAGACTGGGGTGTTTGCCTCCAGAGTTAGCTAAAGGGCTTTAGGGGCCTTCTGAGCCAGCAGATGTAGCTGTGGAGTGTCTGCAAAGCTAGCAGAAGGCTGTGTTTCTTCTGAGGACTGTCTTTTTAGCTCTGTCTGATTTTAGTGAACCAAAACGAAGGCTTAGATTTCTTTTAGACTATTAGGAGAGCCTAGTCTGTGTCCACCCTCAATTCTCTCAATCCTGATAATGGTCCTAACTCTGGGAAGCCTCAAGTTCATGCTACCACTTAGTAGCATGCCATCCATGGCACTTAAACCACATTTAAGCTTTTGCTTGCAGGGCCTCTTAAAAGAGCCACATGTTTTGCAGCTAATGCTGAATCAGAAGCTGTCTCTTAAAGGAGCAGTGCCTCTTAAAGCTGAAATCAACTTTGGATTCTTTTGATTATAGGTATAAAGGGAGATGAAGAGTCACATATGGGACAATAAAACAAAAGGAAAAAAAGTTGATGAGAACAGCTATAAAACAGTGAGATGAATAAAATCTCTCTTGGAATAAATGTTTAAAGATGCATATTGTTTATAATTCATCTTCAAAGCATAGAGCACAGAGGCCTTAACACAGTGAGTACACAAGAAATAAGTATGTACAAATGTTTCAAGCAAAGGACACATACAAGGGGTACCTCACAGGAGATTTAATACATGGCTGCTCTTAACATAACCTTATTCCTTATTTAATAGTTCAGGCTAAAGCATTCAGTTCACATCATTCTACAATAGCTC
>NC_022027.1:13850948-13866452 GCF_000317375.1 Microtus ochrogaster
CTCCTCCTCCTCCTCCTCCTCCTCCTCCTCTTCTTCTTCCTCTTCCTCCTCCTTCTTTGTTTTCTTCTTCTGTTTTTTGGAGACAGGGTTTTTCTGTATAACAGTGAACTAGCACTTGTAGATCATGCTGGCCTTGAACTCACAAAGATCCACCTGCTTCTTCCTCCTGACTGCTGGGATTAAAGGTGTGTGCCACCACTGCCTGGCCTTCTTCCTTTTATACCTTACTTAAATGTGTTATTATAATTTTACTTGGGATGTGTTTGTGTGTGTATGTGTGTATGTATTTGTGTGTGCATGTGCATATATGTGTTTGATTTTTCCAGGCTTTTACATTATTTTTTAGAAATAGGTTTCCTAAGGAAGCTTGAGTTTGGCTGCTTATTAAAATCTACTCGTTTATTTCATGAAAAAAAGAGCTTGTATATGAAACAATAATGCTATATATAAAAGAAAAAACTAAAATAAAAACGGACAAAGATAGGTCAAAATGATAAATTCATTAAAAAATCAAGTAAATCCTGGCAGAATCAGTCCCTAAAGTTTTAGTGTTACAGAATTTAAAAAAAAAATTGAAGAATTTTGTTTAAAAAATCAAGTATTGGTCACTCAGATGGCTCAGTAGATAAAAACACTTGACAGCAAATGTGATTGCCATGATTGATTTCAGGCCCCAAATAGTGGTGGGAATGTAAGTTGTCCTCTACCTCCCTTATATTTGTGGGACCATATGAGCAACATCACACACTTGTTGCACACACACACTCTTGCCTACACACCACACACATTAAAATCGTAAATAAATAAATGTTAACATTAAGGTAGTGTGATATCTGTTAAGTTAAACCTGATCTTCCTAGTGAAGCAATAGCTGTCTTCCAGTGGAAAATCTGAGAATCCATGTATCATGTACCCAGGGTGTAGAGTGAAAACTATCATTATCGTGTTATTGTAGGGAGACTTATGAGTATTTACATAGCACATGGTAGATATTGGATCTCTAGACAATAACTGTGAACCTCTGTGATCTGAGAGGGCAAGGAATCGGGAGACAATGTTGTTCTGCTCTGTGATGAATTGGGGTTAAGGTAGAAAAGGGCAGAAATGAAGCTGTTTGCTTACTGATGATGCCCTAGCTCCATATAACTGAGGTCAAGTCATATTTACCATAGTCTACTGCTGCCTTGGGGTGGAATTCAGTGTACTGAATCTCTTTTTATTAACTCACTTTGGTTATAACTAAATCATCAAGCATCGTTTCTCAGAATATGAGTGTGTTCCCAAGCCCATGGTTAAATCTTTGGATCAGTTTAGCTCCTGTTCTCAGTGGGAATCACACAGATCTAATAACAAGAGTTCTCTAGACCATCTGGAGTGTTACACCGCCTTTCTGTTCCCTCTAATTTGCTCTCAATGTGCCACTCCACTTTCTCTGTTCTCGAAGGACATCCCTGAGTTTTAAATTGGCTGTTTTCTTTATTCATTATCAAAGACTAGCATTAGGAAAACACAGAAAAAAATGTTGTATTTCAAAGCAACAGCTGCTCCGCCTTCAACCTTGCCTTATTAAAAGTCTCTTACGTTGTGTACCATATTGAGTTTTTAACTTTTCTGACAATGACACCGATTTTTATCAACTTTCCCTGATTTTTAATGAGCACATTTTGCCCTGCTTTCTGGGTCAAAGGGTAGAGAACTATGGGTTTTCGTTTCTGGCTGTTTCAGTTAAAGAGCTGATCATTATTTTGTGTACTCTTACATCTCTAATAAATTCGATTAAGGGAAATTGTGACACACGAAGTGGCTCGGTTGACATTGATTTTGAAATGGCATTGATAATTACTCCAGCCCAATAAACCTCGACTGTTTCCACAGCAGATGCTTTTCCACTAGAAAGCCCACACCATAATTTGTCTTCATTTTTCCTCCCTTATTTTCCATGCATCATCCTGTATATTTTGAAGTGCATGCAGATAAATAATCTTCCACGGAAGGCAGGCACAAAACAGCAGATTCCAGACTGAATCAAGCCATCAAAGTGCCTCAGACTAAACAGCTTCACAAACATCATCCGGGTCCATTTACACTCGCATGCTGCTTCCTCAATGGGAATAATTGGATGATTTATATTCCTGCTGGCTTTTGAACACTATTGTCACTGCGTAACATGAATTAGTTTTAATAAGAACTTTCACAAGAACACACAGAAATAGAATGATTGTGAAAGTAGATGACAATGATTCAGAATTATTTTGGCGAGCTTCATCAAAAGATTATTCAAGTAATTAGAATGGTTAAACAAATGTGCATCTTCTTTGCTACTTTTAGCTATTTGGACATGTCTAATGAACGTGGCCTGAAAAAAGTACTGTCTTTGGGCTTCTCGTTTAGTTTTAGCAGCATTGATATATGTTATAACAAAAGAAATGAAAGGTAGTTACACTTTAAATAGTCTTAAGATGCAGATTCAATAAAATTGTGTGAAGCATAAATAATTTTTTGAAATAAGTCTTGAATTATGCTTCATAAAGATATATGATGATGGCATGGCTTAGATATGTTTTGTGGTTTTTTTTTATGGTTTCTCACATTGGAGACATAGTCTTCAATGTGTTAGAGTTAGAAGGACACCTGCAAAAAGGGGTTTTAGTTGGGGGGGTTCCAAGAATTGACCCTCTGATTTAGACTGGCTTCCTGCCTTGTCATGTTATCTTGCACTTTCTCTTGTTACTTTAATTTTACCCACTATGGGGTGATATAGCTCACAATGTTCTCACTCGAGCTAGTGCTATGCCCTGTAGCTTATTCCATAAATGAACTAAAGGAACCTCTTGCCTTTAAAACATTACCTAGTTGATGTATTTTGTTAAAGCCAATGAACAATGAATAGTGTGATGAGTTTCATCATTAAAAATATTCTGGAACATACTTTGAAAGGAATATCCTAACAAAATATAGGTAGAACTAATTACTATTTTATTTAGAAAGATGTTAAATGAAATTATATACCTGTGGAGGTAAATCAATATATTTCTTTTATAGTGGTTGTGGAAGTAGTCAGCAATAATCCTCTAAACCTAATTTGCATGACATTGCAGAAGAACAACATTGTTCTAGAGTAGTAGACTGACTAAAAACATGTGTATAGCTTCCAGTCTGTTATTTAGCATTGGTAGTTGTAATAAATAAAATGAAGGAAAGTAGTAAAAGTGGTTGATATCAAATTGAAGAGGTCTTTTAAACTAGAATAAATATAAAGAGGCTCATTGTGTGGATACTTAAAGTTATGAGGGAAAGAGTCAAAATATTCTTCTGGGCTAGGAAGAAGGTTTGCTAGGTAATATCATTGCTATACATACATGAGTCTCTGAATTCTGATCTGAAGCACTCACATAAGATCCAGCCAGGGTGGTATGTATGATTCTACTGTTTTCAGTGGCTTTGTGTTGTAGTTTGTTTCCTTGAAATAGAAATATTCCACCCTTCTTTTTAAACCAGAAGGCAAGCAACTCAAAAAATCTTTCAGGACATCACCCAAACTGACTGGCTTCTCTCCCAAGAGTTAAAAAAAAATTGCTAAGACTCACTCTTAGACTAGTCAACCTACAAATCACACTCTCAGACAAGCCAAACTGCAAAGACCGTCCAGCTGCATTGAAGAAGTAGGAGACAGCTGTGCTGCCAGGAAGAGGGTTAAATAAAGTGAGTTGCCTGGAAGGGACACTCTCCAGACAGTTATGCTGCCTAGAGGCTGTGAAGTATGTTCCAGCTTTCCAGGTTCCAAGATTTGTCATAAATGCTTTAGTGGGCTTTAATGATATAGCGGTTTTTGAGTCATTTCTGCTCCTGTAAGCAAACCCTCACCCCATATTCCTATAACTAACTCCAATTAAACTACTTGCTTCACCCAGTGGGACCTTCATGGTTTCTATACTTTGTCTCCAATGGGCACCTTTCTTGGGTGAGTAGATGATGTGTGTGCTGTGCCTCCCCCCAAAAAAATGTGTCACACAACAGTGAGAAAATAGGTGAATATTAGCGTTTGTTGCATAGTCACTGGGTACAGCTTAAATAACAGGATCCAAGATTGGGGATAGACCTTATGTTAAAAATTAAGTTAGAGTGCAATTAAAATAGTCACCTGATATCAACATCTGGCTTCTACAAGCACATGCTCATGGCTACACAACATTCACATAAATATGTATTTATACAAGTACACAGACATGCAAAATATGCTCATTCTGGTTGTTCTTCAGCATTGTTATAACAAATCCCAATTTCTGAGAAGCCCATAAGATAAATATTTATAATCCCTTAATATAAAAATTTGATTGATTAATTAATTATCTTATTATCTCAATTATTTCAAAACAAATGTGGTTGGTGGATAATTTCTACTATTGGTAGTAGTTAGTAGATCACAGCTACTGTTTATTTGTTAAAATAGAGTAATGTTTATTATTACTAGATACCTTATATACAATGGCTGTGTATATGTCACTAAATGTCATAGTAAAATTATTTCATGTTTGTTAGACATTTTTTATTTACACATTTATAATTTCAAAAGTAAAAAGGTATTGAGTTTATACCATGCCACCAACAAAGTCTAAATAATGAACTTTTAAGATTATTTTCCATATTAAATTGAGCATCATTTTAAATACTAAAAATAAAATGGGGCTAGCCAGATAACTCAACAAGTAAAATTTCATGTCATATGTGCTTGCTAGTTTCAGCTAATCTGACATAAGCTAGAGTAATTTTGAGATACTTCAAATGAGAAAACACAACGCCAAACTGGCATACAGACAGAATGGTGGAACGTTTCTTAGACTGATGAGTGATATGGAAGACCAGAGTTCACTGTGGCCAGTGCCACCCCTGGTCTATTTGTCCTTGGTGATATATAGAAGCAGGCAGAACAAGCCATCAAGAGCAAGCTGTAAGTGTCACTTCTTCATGGCTTTTGCTTCAGGTCTTTTCTCTAGGTTCCTGCCCCCATGTTCTTGCCCTGTTTCTTGCCTTAAACAATGTACTAGAAATTGTATTATGAAATAAATCCTGTCTTCCCATTTTGCTTATGGAAAAGAATTTTTATCACAGCAACAGAACCATTCAAACCTAATGATCTGAGCTTGAGCCCCAGAAATCATAGTGGATGGAGACAAATGACTGCAACTTGGTCCTCTGATAGCTGCATATGAGCTCACACATGTGTGCATGTACACACGCACACACACACAATGGTAATACAATAATAATAGTAGTAAATTATATATCTATATTTATAATAGAAAACTCCCTTCTATTTGCTGTGCAGGGAAATTATATTCCTGAATAAAAATTTTAAACTTAGTGACACCCATAATGTTCTTTGCAAAGAAGATACAGAAAGGTGAAACTTCTACCTCTGTTTGGTATCTGACTGTAATTTAATGGAAACGGAGTGTGGATTGAGGAAAGTAATAGACAAGAAAGAGAAATAGAGATTGGAGAGCTCTGAATACTGTAACAAAAAGTCCTGAGTGTATTACTCACAGTCCGTAAAAGGCACATCAAAAGGGGAAGGCCCAAGACTTCCATGATACAAAGAACAAGCAAGCATACATCTCAAAACACCTGGTAACCACACCCTAAGTCAAACATTCTGTTTTCTGGCCTTTGACGAGCAAAGCATCCAATAGTACACCTTCAGTAAACATCCTGTTGCTCTTTGTTGAGGAACAAGAATAGGTTTGAACTCTCTGATCATTAGTCAAGTTGGAACAAGTCCAAAACTGTGGGCTCCGACTTGTGAGTCTTTCAAAAACACAGTATATAACTACAGAAAGACTGGTTGCTACAAAAACAGTTCTACACGTAGGACTTCTTTTTCCCGTCTACAGGATTTTGACCATGCAAATCTGTGTCAATAGAATGTTCACTGAAATTATCAAATAAACATTCATACCAAGAACTATACCAGGTAGAATTAAAGAAAGGCTCTCAAGTTCAGTAAATACTAAATTTCAGAAATAAATTAACACTAACCTGCATATAATGTGGTTTTCCAAAGTGCTTTATATTTTTATCTTCTTATAATTGTATACTTCTTTGTATTTAATATGACTGAGACTTGGTATAAGCATATGATACCACATAATTAATACATGATTTAAATATACTTATTTAATTTAAATATATTAAACATATATTATTACATGCAGCATAGAGAGATAATGGATGGATAGATAGATAGATAGATGATAGATAGATAGATAGATAGATAGATAGATAGATAGATAGATAGATAGATAATTTCTAGATGGATACAAGGCAAACTGATAAAAAAAATGCTACTTTGGACAAGATGAGAAAACGATAGATTCAAAATTGTCACCAAATAGCAATTTACATATATGTTAACATTTCCACAGCTCATATATCGCTACTCTACTTGTATAAGGTAGGCTTAATAAATTTTCTGACATGTTTGCAAGGCTTTTAACCTCATTTTAGCCTCCAGATGACCTGTGGATATAGAGATGCTTCCTTCAATATCTGTAGCACCAAGTAAATCAATGTCTTCCACTATGTCCACTATGAATTTGGGGTTATGTCTGTGTTTTCCTGTTGTGGGTGATCTCCTAGCTGCACATGATTTGTGTCCCCATGTCAAGACTGATGAATCATTATGTGTTGGCATTGCTTATTCATGGCTTTTACTGGTCAGCAGGTACCATTGTTATGCATTAAAATTTTTAACAAACGTCTTTTTGTTTTTAAGTCCAATCATTTTGCTGAGTTCTAGATGTGATTAGATAATCAGAAAAATGAAGAAGTACATAAGAGACAGAATATTGAAATGGAAGGAAAATGTATCAATTATGTCAAAACTGTTTCAGTGTTTTAGGAGAGAATATATATTTTCTTAATAGGATGGCTTAAAATATATAGCTGATCATATTATTTATTTTCTGTTTTTGTTTTTACTCACTTCTGTGTAAGGCTTGTGAATGGACTAACAATATTTTATCTAGCATTTAAAAGTATTACATATCATGAAAAAATTAAAATGAAATTATGTTTTTCTTTTTTCTTAGAAATGTGCTAATTGATTCAAGAAGTTATATGTACATCTGGATGGATTTGTGAATAAAATGAGTGCTTACCAAAAATGTTGTTCAGTAACAATAAAGAAACTTAAACAAGCATCCCTTTTTGTACCTTTGTTTATAATTTTATTGATTACATACATATATATGTATATGATACACATTTGTATTATATGTATGTTATACTCAAATAAGGATATTGAAGTCATCATACAAAGACATATAAAAACACATGCCTGAACATGAGTACCCTATATATGCATGTGTGTGCACAGTATGCATATGTACACAATGAATGGCAACAGTTCTTTATAACACTAAACACAAACAGAACTCTACATTTGTAGTGTTTAAAATTACATAATTTATCAGTAAAAATATTCAGATTTTCCATGTAATATGAGCTTGCATTTTTATAATTCTCAAAAACAAAATGTAATATAAACCCCAAAGTAATAAGAAATATTCAGATCTCTTAATGCAAAAGATCTGATACAACCAGTTATAGGTGCTTACAAATATAAAGCAAAAATAAATTAAATTGATAGTGAGCAAAGTTAAAACTACACAAAATAGATAAATAATAACTACTTAAAACATAAATAGTGATTTCCAAGGTACAAGTTTTGCTTTTGATTACTGAGGTTTGGAGTTAGGGTTTAAATTTTTAATGATAACACAAGTAAGGGCCTTTCTTGCTCTTGTCTGTTTGTGTCGTAAATACCTCCTGTATCCAGATTGGCATCTCTTTTACTAACTCTGAAAAGTTTTCGGTATTGATTATTTTAAAAATGTTTTCAGTGATGTGATGGCTTGAATGATAATGTCTCCCACAGGCTCAGTTATATTCTTTTATTTACAGCATTTCAAATAGGTGTTTCTTCACTACTTCTGTTTGTTGGATTCTTCTTTTATATCTTTCAAGTTAACTACTTACCCACCTTGATTTTGTTCCTCTGTTTTATCTTTTGTTCAAATTTGTGCTAATACTTAATCCTTATAAAAGAATTATGATGGATTTTTTGAGAAGCCTTTTATTTGAGATGACATGCAGGGATGCATACATATATGCCTTCCTATTTGTGAAATGGAAAAGGTTACATGTCATCTTTTATTATGTTCTGCCTAGTCGGAAGGCAAAAAAATCTTGTTGACAAAATTAATCTTTTAAGAGAACTAGCACAAAAGGTATAGTTTCTAGACAAATGAACAGATGGTCATTAATGACAAAATAAAATTGTTTCCTTTGTTACCATAAGTATTCATTTCATAGAGAACAAGTTTTTGAGATGTTCCTGTAGTATCGTTTTTTTCTAATAATATACAAACATGCATATATAATTTATTTAAATAATATACTTAATTTCTAGTTTTTCCCTACACTTTGTATTTTATGAAGGTAAAGTCCATTCTTGTTTTCTCTACAGTCAAAGTGTCCTTAGGGGCTAACACATATTTTCACATAGTAATAATTAATAATTAGACACTTGTAAAGGAGAGTGATTGTATAATCAAGTGCCTTTATGACACATACTGATGAATTCAGAACCTCAGTCAAGGGGCATATTTTAGCAGAGATTTGGAAAACCTTTCAAAAGCCCATGAACTAAAAGCTTTGTTCCCAGTCTGATCCTATTCCAAGCTGGTAGAACCATTAAGACAGAAGGTCTAGTAGGTTTATATCTCATCATGGATGGATTCTGTTGAAGGTGATGATGGGATCTTGGTATCCTTCTTCCTTATCATTGATACTATTTGCCATGGAGAGAAGCTTCATCCACATTCCTTGTGGCTCTGATGAGCCTTCTTCCTACATTTTCAATGACATCATAGCCATCTGACTGGTTTCTGAATCCTCTAAAACTGTGAGGGAAAACAAGCCACTCCTTCTGTTTACTAAGTATTTATTTCATTTTCATTGTTAATTATGACTACCTGTGAAGGGGTCAGTTATGTGTATGTGAGTGCGAGTGGTTGTGGAACATAGAAAAGTTGTCAGTCATCCTGGACCTTGAGTTATTAGAAGATGATAGGAACAGGATATGAGAGCAATCACTCCAGTACCAAACTATCCATTAATTTTTTTTTCCTTTCTTTGTATTTTCCTCTCTCTCTTTCTCACAAAAATTACATCCCAATCACATTTTTCCTTCCCTTCAGTCCTCTCCAACATTGCTTTTACCCCAGTTTTATTCCTCTTTGTTTCCTTTCAGAAAGAGCAGGCCTTCCAGGGATACAAAAATCACACACTGGAAAACAAGTCACAATAAGAATAGGCACCTACCCTTATATCAAGGCTAGAAAAGGCAACCCAGGAGGAAGAAAAGGGTACCAAGAATAGGCAGAAGAGTCAGAGACTACCCCCACTCCTACTGTTAGGAGTACCACAAGAACACCCAGATATATAACCATAACATATATGCAGAGAACCTAGCATAGACCAGAAAAGGCTCTGTGATTATCACTTTGGTATTTGTGATCATCTATGTGTCCTGCTTATTTGATTTTGTGGGCTGTGGTCTTGTGATATCTTTGATCCCTCTGGCTTCTACGATCCTTTCCCCTCTTTTGTGGGGTTCCTTGAGTCCCCTTAATGGCAGACAACCTATTCCTATCTGTTGACTAAACTTATCCTTAGTTTATTCACACTGAATAGTCGGAGTGGTAGGGTTAGGAGGCCCAAAAATTAATCAGTAATAATATTTATTGTAGTAGGAGATGAAGGAAATGATCACTCAGGTAACATAGAAAAGGACAGTTGGAAATTCTTAGCTTGAATATGGTATTTTATTTTTGTTCACTTGCCTATTATTTTGTTCTATTCCTTAAAAGGCTATAGGTGGCATCCACAGCTAAAATATGAAGCCAAATCTTTATAAGGTTCTGAATGCATCCATGAGCTTTATCATATTTTAATTGTTACATAATTATAAAAGGAGGATGTGCTTTTTGGTCTGTAATTCTAGATTGTAAACCCATTTAGCAGAATCTGGGAGCAACTAAAAGCATAAGATCAACACTCAATAGAAGTGAATGATGAATTAATACATGGCTGACAATATTCTACACTGTATAGAATTATAGTTGGATAGAAGATAATTAAGTTAATTAAAATAATTTACTGAAATGATATTGGCAGAAAAACAGAAGATACACAATGAATACAAAATAATTATCAGAGCTACTTCAGGAGTCTTGTGTAGATCAGGAAACAATGAATTAAATAGTAAACTAAGATGAAACACACAGATCCAGGATAGTCATATAGTGTGCATTGTGGTATGTGATTATTCAGGCCCTAATTCCAGGAAGAATATGAAAACAGAATTGGTATTATAGATAGTGTTAAATGTCAACATGACAATGTTGAATCACTTGAGAGAGGAGCCACTGGGTATGTCTGTGGGGTCCTAATTGATTGCCTAGTTGAGACGGTATGATCACCTCACTATTGGTAGGGTAAGTGTATGACTAAGAGAAAGGACTATACAAAATGTTGAAAAATATGAAAATGAGCTGTTTCATATGTAAATATAATGCATATATACATATATAAGTAGCATATATTCTCTCATTTATTCTCCAAACTCATCTAGTAAATTAGTACTGCTTCAAAAGCGATCCCATTTTGCTTTCATTCTGAGAATCTCGAACCCTGAAAGAGTTATGGAATGCTGATGGTTCCCTTTCTCTCTCATGGCAAGCATCATTCGCAATTGTTGCTCATTACTTGTCTGCTGACTGCTCGCGGTTACGGCTAGGCTTATTGACCTTCTTGCACCTGTGTGTTTTGCAAAGCACAGTAGCAGGTGAAAAGGCAAATGGTGTAGGTAAATTTCAGATTGTGACATCAGGTGGCCAGATCTCTTGGTTATCAGTCCAATATGTAATCAGTGACAAAAAGGATGATTAGGCAAGTTGATTCAAAATTCAAAATACTGAAATGAACCCATTATATCCTGATAGACCTGGCAAAACAGGGTATTTGGTAAGCCAAAATCCACAAGGAGATAACTGATTAGCACTTAACATTCTTTGATCTGATGGAATAAGGCACTTGATGCATCATCTAGGGTAAAGACCTGGCAAATGGGAAGCTTGAATGAAGCCTGCCTTCTCTGTTGTGTTCTTTGGTTTTATAGTTATTTAATAGATGCCAAGTCACAAGGCATTCGCTGTTCACTGAGGCAGAATATCTTTTAGCTGCAGAGCATTTATTGTGTAGGTAGCACTTTATGTGTGAATCATTGTTAAAGGTCAAGCATTTTCAGGATGAGTGTTATGACAGACAATGTCTGAGTCACTTATCTCAGTTACATCATCCCAAAATAGGGAGAGTCATTAGAAATATACAAGTGATTCATAGCTACTGTGTAGAAATGTCGTCAAAATTAAAGTTACTTAACTATTTTAGAAAAAACAGTGTGTAGTAGGAAGTATATCTTCTTTAAATCTAAAATATGACCATGGGAATAATGATGAATATGTAGGTCAAGAAGTAACTTTTCTGTGCCCCTTAATTATTTCTTTCTTTAATTTAAACAACCTAATTGCATTCCAGATTTTCTGCAGCAAACTAAATTGTAGAAAATTATAGAAGCATTGAAGAGGCGTCTATAGATATAATATTGTTTTGAAAGCATAAACCATATAGAGGAGATTAAATTTACATAGCTAGCCAAATATTCTGAGTTTTTATTCTAATATAATGGTTATAGATATTTTCCTAGAAAAATATGAAGAGTTCTTATTTTTCAAAGATAAATTTTCTTATTAATTTAATAATGACTTTTAGGAATAAAAGTCTCTCCATTCAAAGAACTTATCAGAAATACTGACATTCCAGTGGAAACATACACACTTGCCTAAGGCAGTGTTTTGATGCTGTGAAGAGACACTATGATGACAGCAACTCTTATAAAAGAATGCATTTAATTGGGGCTATCTTACAGCTTCAGAGGTTTAGTCCATTTTTATCATGGCGGGGAATATGGAAGCACACAGGCAGATATGTTGTTGGAGAAGTAGCTGAGAGTTCTTCAACGGATCCCCAGTCCTTAAGAAGAGAGAAAGCCACTGGGTCTGGAATGGGCTTTTAAAAACCTCAAAACCCACTCCCCATGACATTTCTTCCAATAAAGCCACACTTACTCCAACAAGGTCATAACTCCTAGTCCTTTCAAATAGTGGCACTCCCTGATGACCAAGCACTTAAATATATGAGACAATTGGTGTTATTATTCAAACCATCACAGTACTCTCTATTTCCCACAAAGATAATGGGCCATGTGAAAAATACAGTAGCATTGAAAATGTACAACTATGTGGGCATGGATCACTGTCTGAAGTTTGGACACAAAAGAAAAAATCACTGAGAATAAACAGTATGAACAGAAAAGTTGTGGAAGATCAAAGTGATCCTCCACATGTGTGTGTATATATGTATATATATTAAATGGCACTCTCGGTAGATACAGCAGTAGCGGCATGTCTGGGCACAGTAACAGATAGCAGGTGAAAGGTTCAAGACTAGCTTATTTGATGGTATTTGTGAATTTAACAAAAAATTGCTGGTGGATTTTAAACCATGCTCTCTAATTTTTGAATTAGAACTTTGGTGACATGTAAAGAGCTTACTGGTGGGAAGGAGACTGGCTGATAACAGAAACTGAAGTCTTCTGGCAGACGCTGGAAAATTCTTGGACCTTGACTAAGAGAAGGTATAGGATAATGCTCTGCATTCTTTGATAACCCAATGGAAACACCCATTTAAATCTAATTAGTATATGAACAACTTTGAATGTTTGCTATCTATTATTTGATGAATTTGAAAAAGAAGTCTCTCAGAGAAGTTTTCATCATATCTATTACTTCCAAAACTTTCTTCTCTGCACTAGTTATTAACATTAGTTAAGTAAGAACAGTTAAAGTAATTAGTTCACTTTGGCAGGCGGATCTCTGTGAGTTCGAGACCAGCCTGGTCTACAAGAGCTAGTTCCAGGTCAGGCTCCAAAACTACAGAGAAACCCTGCCTCGAAAAAAAAAAACATTTTAGAGTTTATTTTATTCATTTTCTAGAGCAGGCTGAAATTTTAATTTTGCATATATATTCAATTTTTCTATTGTTTGAGTGTTTGAGGCTGAACAATTTAAAAGAATGTTTCAGTTGTTGTAGAAGATGAAAAAATGTACAATTTTGTAATAGTAAAACCAAATATGGGAAAAGAATATACTTTTTGAGATTCCCCCCCCATTGCCTCTACCAACTGTGGTGGCCATGGGAGCTTGCCTTCTTCCTCACCAACTGCAACATTCAGAAATGTGGCCTCTGCACCTTGCCTGTCCAGCACAGCAGAACTGGTCCTAATGGTTCAGGTCTGACAGTCCAGGTGTGAGCGCATTGACCCTGCAGGCATTAAAGCAGAACTTCTCCTCCCTTGCTTATATCTGCAAGAGGTGACATTGCCAGGGCACTATTGGCAAGCTCACCCTGGTGGTAAGAAAGAGGGAGAGCTGGCAGGCTGACCAACTCTGCAATTACCCAGGTCCAGAACCAGGGTGATGAGTTGGCCCATCCCCAAATCCATCCAATCAATGAACTGATAGAGCATGTGAAGGGGGCAGTCCTTCAGACCCAAAGATGTAGGATCTCCATGACAGAGCACAAGAACATGATATTCAACAGGAGTCACAGTGAGGGCCAACATCCATGGTGTAGCAGAAACCAGAGGCCTCTAGTCAAACCAAGGACTCTTCAGTGAACATCTGCAAGTAAAGACATATGGACAAAATAGGGACTTGTAAATGAGTGGGATTGAGATGTGTGATGTGAAAGACGCAAAGAATAAATTAGAAGAAAATAAAACAATCATACAAAAAAGATTTTGGGAAGTTAATAATAGTAATATATGTTCTAGATGATAAGTGAGTATATTTGATATAACACAGAGGTATTGAGACATAAGAAGGAAAGGAATAAGTTGCAATCTTTTTATCAATATTAATGCCCATGTTACTTTGAGTGGAGTTATGTGGTTGACATATTTGTTGGAAAGGGTTTATTGGAGGAACATTCTTCCTGTTCTTGAGTACCTTCTCGCAGGCATTGACCTGCTATAGTTCTCTCATGGCAAGGTTACCGACAAGAAGAGAGGTACCTGTGTTTGTAGTCGAATCGACTCTTTGCTGATCTATTTGGATTACATCAGAACACAGAGTTTTTTTCAGAATGTGAGAGATTGACAGGGGTGAACCCTTGTTTCATTTTTATGTTATTATAGGTCTAACATGGCATGAATCTAGTGGATTCCGTAGAATTAAATTTAATAGCATACTTTATGGCATTTGTTTGGGTAATCATATATACTAGTCCTCCATAACCTGGCCATTATTATTGAAACTATGAACATTAATCTGGAATCTGGAAATGTGATAATAATGATTTAGTCCTCTGTGTTCACAAACATCATAATTGTGTCCTTCAAAAACCTGTTGTGTAGTCTATCACAAGTAGCTGAAAAGTTGCATCTGTGAGATACTTCTAACAGTCATTGTGATGACACAATGCTTCTCAGTTTTCCTCCATGGGTTTTAGGAAGTTTTTATAATATTACCAAAATATTGTATGGAGGTTGCCTGCTTGTTTCCTGACTGCCCAGACTCCCTAAAGAATGACACAGAAACTATATTAATTAAATTATTGCTTACCCCTTTAGCTCTAGCTTCTTATTGGCTAACTTTACATCTTAATTTAACCCATCTCCATTAATCTGTGCATAGTTAGGAAGTTTCAGCCAGCAAAGCTTCAGCATGTCTGTCTCCAGCAGCTGCTCCATGGCTTCTCCTTGACTTGGCCTCCTTTCTTCTCCCAGCATTCAGTTTAGTTTTCTTTGCCTATCTCTATTCTTTTGCTCTATCACAGGCTAAGACAGTTTCTTTATTTGTTAATGGTAAACAGCATACATATGGGAATCTCACAACAATACAACCTAAGTCAGTAATGAATTCTTCCACTTTCCTGTACTACATTTATAAACAAATAATTCTGTATTTTAAGACAGGGTCTTGGTCTACACCCTAGAATAACCTCAAACCTGCAATCCTCCAGAGTCAGCCTCCTGACTGTCATAAATCTGTCTTAAATCCTGATTTCTTGGTTTTAAATTATTTCCTAACAATTTTAATACTAATATTTTGACCCAGGTAATCATGAATTATCACTGATACTTCTGAGAATCTGCAGTGGCATTTCATTTGTATTTTAATAAATAAAACTTACACACACCTTTAATCCCAGTAACCACAGTGACACATACCTTTAATCCCAGTAGCCACAGTGACACACACCTTTTATCACAGTATCTACATTAGCTTGTCACAAAAACCAGGGGGTAGTGCTGCTTGC
>NC_022027.1:13868907-13879542 GCF_000317375.1 Microtus ochrogaster
TTTTTTTTTTGGAAGTCACAGGCTTGTACTACCTACTTACTCAGTTAATAGTGTTTTCTTTTTGGCTATCTGACAGAGTTGAAGACTTTATAGTTATAGAATAGTTTTCCTTGTTTACCAGACACAGAAATCAAGTTATGATAGAACATAATTAGTTACAAAACTTTGGACTCACCAAGGTAGATAGAGCATTTTCTTTGAATTTATCAAGTGCAAATTGACTAGACATTATTGATGTATTCATTATCTGTGTATATTGTATATAGTTATTGTACTTGTTGTATATAGTTTTTTCTTATATTAGTTATAGCCTTCTTTTTTATTTTAGACAAAAAGGGGAAATACAGTGGCATTTCATTTTTTTTTTAATAAATATAAAGCCTGCCTGAAGATCAGATAGTAAAACAGCCACACTGGCTAGCCTTACAGACCAGGCAGCAATAACATACACTTTTATCCCAGTAATCACAATGACACACATTTTTAATCCCAGTAGCCACAGTGACACATACCTTTAATTCCAGTAGCCACACTAGCTTGCCATAGAAACCAGGAGGTAGTGGTGCATGCCCTTAATCCCAGAACTAGAGGGGATTATACAACAGAAGATAGCTCTGAGACATGGTTTCATTCTGAGGTTTTCTGAAGTGAGGGTCACCATTTTCACACTGATATCTATGTAAGATCTAGTGCCTAGCTGCTTTGATGTTATGGTGTTCAGGTTGAACCCCAATATCTGTCTCTGAGTTTTTATTAATCATGCTTCAAGTATCTTACTAATTAGTTCTATTTTGATGTTCATGGCTTCCACTGGGGAAAAATAAATGGCCAAGAACATGATTTAATTCTTTATAGGACATATATTCTTGATAGATCCTTAAGATTATATAGTTTGTATTAATAATAAAAATCTAATGTATTAAATTAAGATAATTATAATTTTCCACCTTCAAACCCAGCATTAAATGTGTTTTTAATAAAATTAGAATAAACTACTTACTGCCTTTGAAAATATTCAGAGTTATCCCATGCCATACACAGTATGTGATTTGTGGCTTTCATATAATTTTAACAATTATACAAAGCTATTGTTTTGTGATATTTATATCTGTTGCTTGATGTTTGTTTTTGTTTTTAAGCCAGGGTCTCACTATGTAGTTCTGGCTGACTTTGAATTAACCATGTAGACCAGGATGTCCTCAAACTCACAGAGGTCCATCCATTCTCCTGCCTTGGTCTCCTGAGTCCTGGGATTGAAGGCAAGTTTCAACATTTCCAGCTTTGTTTTGAATATTTAAGAAATAGAAAAACAGACAACTGCAAGCCTTTCATTCTCTTAGAATAATAAATTCATATCACTTTCTGAGAATGAATTTTGTTTCTATTAACAATTAACATATATGTATTGCAACACGCTATGTCTAAATCGATTACTGACATAATCTACATATCCACATACATTTAACTGCCACTATTTTCAAAAATAAACAGTAAGACACAGTAACATTTAAAAACCACAAGAGGTCTTTTATTCCTCTTATATTTTATGTTGATTTTATAATTTAGAAATGTTAAATTCAGTTTTAAGTGTACATTCTCAGGTTTTCAATGTTGAAAACAATTAATTTTTATTCTTTCATTTAATCCCCTCAGCTCTGATCAAATTGGCATCTAAAAGTATTTCAGTGCCAAGGTAATTAAAATAAATAGAAGTCATTCCCATAATGTCTCTAAGGTGTTAGCTTTTAAATCAGTTCAAACACCATGGTCTTCAAAACTCTGGTTTTGTTTATGCATATCTATGTGGGCATATGATCACAGCTGGAAAATGAGTTTGAGTAACGGAATAAATAATTTGGCAAAACCATTCTTCTTAGAATAGAAGCCATTAGCTGAATGACATCAGTGCATGGAAATCAAGTCTCCTAGCCCTGTGATTTGCATCTGCCATTTAAATTTCAAATATAAATGTAAAAAGCAATATACCCTTTGGCTTGTCACTATAGTGAAGGAAGAAAACCTCAGGACAATGAGTGATACAGTTACAATTTTCTTGGTGAATATTCTTGCTCTTATAATTATCAAAACTGTTCCTCGGACTTTCTGTTTGCTAAATCTTTAATGTAGGATGACCTCAATTTTTATCCAAAAAAAAAAGAGAAGAAAATAAAATACACATTGCCATTACCACCATTATTCCTCTTAGTTACCACAGTCATTATCAGTTTTATCAATGTGAACATCAGTATTATGTTTCATTTTGAATAATACTGATTTTAATGAGATTATTGATGGAAAACAATAGCACAGCATCACAAATATACACAGACACACACAAATATGCAAATTTTGGCTTCCACTTTCTTTTTAAAACAAAATAGTAAGCAAATTGTATTGCTTAAATATGCTTCAGATTCTCTGTTGGGATCTGATTTGGGAGATGTTTTTCCAAAATTCTTTCTTAAGACAATGCTTTGGAAGTATTTGTTTAAATCAATGGAAGAATTAACTGTTTCTCTATATCTTAGGTTTTTAGTCCACCCCTCTCATACCTCTTGGATGTTGCTAAGAGTAGTACTGAACATTGCCTTCAGAGGATGAACTTCCCAGCAGAGATAATGTGTGGGTAAAGGAGATGTGTTGCAGCTATGCTTACTATCTCTACAGTGCTATCACCTTCAATTCAGAAGTTAGACTAGGGCTAGTGTTGTGCTTTCCTAATTTCTACAGATATAAAAGGAACATTCAAGTGTCAGTTCCATAGACTTTTTATGAGGACTCCAGAGATACGTATCATAGGAAAATACCTCAAAGATATCCTTTAAGCTATAGTTCATCAACTATAGAATTTTAAATTTGGATTCTTTCCCTGTTTCATTTGATACACAGATTTTTTTATAGATGCATTTGCTCAGGAGGAATTGAGATACTTCATTCATCCAATGTTTTAAGGTAAATTTGCACATTTCAGCTTCTCTCAGTTATCTTTGTTTTGCCTTCTGCCCAGAGAATGGAAAATGCACAGGCTGTGCCTATTAAATCTACTACTACAAATGACCTTGAAACTTGAAGATGGGATTTTAAAAGGTGTACTTTTAATCTGTAGAAAATTTTCTTTGCATAAATATGTAGGCCATCATATTTAGAATTTATACATTGCCAAAACAATGATTTCTTTTTTATTTCTTCAAAGTCTTTGCTTGGTATATATTGTCACTGAATGTTCTATTTTGTTAAACCAGCTCTTTTTCATGATAAGACCTTCCACTTTTCATTTAGGTTCAAAACAGAAAATGAAAAGGCTTATTCATAATTTACCAAAAGAATTGGGTTTCATATTGTCTGAAAATTCCGATTCACACTATCATTAAATATTAACATTATTTGGTCACAATTAAACTCTCCCATGAAAATCAAAAAATGTATTTTTATTGTTCCCTCCCTTCTATTAGAATGGTCTCAATAACAGCTTTATTTCAGTATTTTTATATATGTTTAAGTTATAAACAAAGACTCAGTGGAAAGACGATTACCAATTTGTATTCATTTCTTTTTTTATTAATTTGATTTTCATCAGATTGCATTATTACAAAAAATTAAGCAAATTTCAGGAGTCACTGTTTTGCAGTAAACAATTTATTGGCTTGCTCTTAACTAGGAAAGACCACCTCCCCCAATCCCAGCTTTCCTCAGGTGCCTATAGTTCTCTGCGCAGGCTTGAGGCCTTGTGTGCATTTCCCTGTCCTCTTTAGTATATTCATTGATATCATCCTTGTTCATTATTTGTTCTTCCTTGTTGGGAAGACTTTTTGTTATGATTATTAAAGAAGAATATACAAACACTAATTCACAAAGTCAGCATAATCCCTAAAAACATTGTATAAACATTTGTGTTTATAACCACAGATAAGTATAGTCTTCACCCCACATAAAGGAAGCTCCTCTTTGAAACAGAGACCATAACAGAAAACTACTTCTCAAGGTCATGATTTCTCTTTATTTTATTTATTATCTTACGTTATGATATAGTTGCATTGAAAATTATTTTTCTATTGCCATGAAATGAAATGATATGAATGAAATAATAATAAGGATGCAACATGTATTGAAATTTACTTCAATTAAAATAAAATAGAATAAAGCAAATTATTTGCTTATATAAACCACATATAAATATTATATCAGAAAGGCAAATTAAAAACACAAAATTTACAAAATAAAAATATTAAAAAAGAAAATATTGTCTTGGTTTGATGTGACACACCTTTAACTTCAGCCTTTGGGAGGCTGAAACAGAAGGATTATGAGTTTGAGATCATATCCTTCAACAAAGTTCCAGTTCAACTTAATCTACAAAGAAAGATATTAATTAACTATCTTTAAATACATAAATTATATTTAACACAAACACATTGACACATGAATTCTAAAATATAAACTAAAGTTAATGGAAATTGAGATTGATATGTGCTTGATCTAAACTATTTGCTTGATTCAGATTCACATAAAAATTAATGGTTTTCTTCACGGCATTTTATACATACGAGTGATATATATATGTGTGTGTGTGTGTGTGTGTGTGTGTATACACATATATATATATTACATATAAGTGTGTATGCAAATATCAAACTGACAAGTAGCATTTTATGAAATTTAAAAAAAATTGTCTATGACAAATGAAACAAACATTATAGTTGGGACAGAGAGAATGGAATTTGGCAGAAATCTTTGGCATTCTGTATCTGACAGGAGCTTTGTATGCAGGATGTATAAATAACTGTAATGTGAAGCATTAACAAAATTCAAGTCAAAAATTGGCTAACATATAGAATAGACAATTATAATTATAAGAAAAATTATAAATGTTCCATACGTACCTGGAAAAAACATAAGGACCATCATCCCCAGCCATTATGGAAATGCAAATTAAGACTGTTTTGCCATCCCATGCCACAACAGTCAGAATGTATAAGCCGAGAAAACGAGTAAATTAAATGCTGATAAGGATGTGGGCAGAAGGGAGTCCTCAGGCACTGGTGAGTCTAATGCAAACTGTGGGAAAGGCTGAGTGTTCTTTGAAATCATGAAAATAGTACCACAATATTCCCAGCTATACACTTTTAGGAAGATAGCTTAAGAAGTATAAATCAGAATATCACAGAAATATTGTACATTCATGTGTATAGCTTCCCTATTCATGATATTCAGGAAATTGAGTGACCCTCTATGTCCATCAAGAGATGGAGAGATAAAGTAAATATGGTATATGTGCAAAGTCTAATCTTTTATAGTCATACAGATATGTCATAACAGTTTCGGGAAGATATTCCAGTGATGGAATACTATACTAAGTGAAAAAAGACAGGTTGGGCTAAAAAAAAAAAATAGTTCATGTTTCCATTCATACAAGGAACCTAATTCTAAAATTCTGTGGATGCTTACTTACATGTGTGAGTGTGTAGGTCACAAATCTAGAAAATCTGCCATGAGAGGAGAGAATGAGAGACTTAAGGAAGGTAGACAATAGAGAAGATGGTAATATATGGTGTATGTAATAGGAAGAGAGAAGGTAGGTCTGACTAGGAGAACAAGGAGAACCATCTGAAGTCTGGAGAGGAGAACCTGAAAACAAAATATAATGATAGGAGACAGAGACCCACTTTGGAGCACCAGACAGAAATCTCAAGGTCCAAATCAGGAGCAGAAGGAGAGACAGTACGAGCATGGAACTCAGGACCGCGAGGGGTGCAACCACATACTGAGACAATAGGGATGTTCTATCGGGAACTCACCAAGGCCAGCTGGCCTGGGTCTGAAAAAACCTGGGATAAAACCGGACTCGCTGAACATAGCGGACAATGAGGACTACTGAGAACTCAAGAACAATGGCAATGGGTTTTTGATCCTACTGCACGTACTGGCTTTGTGAGCCTAGGCAGTTTGGATGCTCACCTTACTAGACCTGGATGGAGGTGGGTGGTCCTTGGACTTCCCACAGGGCAGGGAACCCTGATTGCTCTTCGGGCTGGGGAGGGACTTAATTGGGGGAGGGGGAGGGAAATGGGAGATGGTGGCGGGGAAGAGACAGAAATCTTTAATAAATAAATAAACGGAAAAAAAATTCCTGAACCGAAAAAAAAACAACCAACCAAACAAACAAAATATATAATGATACGTATGTATGAAGATACTATATTGGTAAAGTAATACATTTTTTAAAAGAAAATCTGTTTATAAATATAAAATAATATAAACATATATTTAAAATTTGCCACATGCAAATCTGTATGGCAGGGCTTATGAAGCGAATACTTTTAACTAGAATGAATATCACTGGATAAAATTAAACTGAAGAATAAGAAATAGGTGATGAGATAGTTACTATTTCCAAAAAAAAAAAAAAAAAGAAGAGAGACCCAAGAACTTTGGAAGTATTGATTGAAGGAATACAGTCTGATGCCTGGTTTGGAATGGTAGGAATGAGCAGCTGTTCAGAGACATGAGAAGATGCATTTTGATCTTTTCTCAGTGTGATTTAATGCAATAGTAAAGACACTTTCTAAGAGTATTAGAAGCTGGAATAGTTGATATATTGATGTGCATTTTCCTCTTTTTAATAAGAAAGAGAAAATATATTTATGTATTAAATTGAGGGTTAGGGAATACAACTGGGCTCGATCTAGTTGTACAGACCCAAACTTATATTGATGTACGGCATAAATGAATTCCTCTCAGGCCTAGCAATTGAGTATGCAATAATTATAGCATAATGAGATAATGAAGCGACTCTGTCAGGCGTTCTTAGGCAGAGAGGCTCGAGGATACAAATATTTGAAAACACAGAATGCCAATTAGTTTTCACGCGTCCCTATTAGTAGGATGGAGTGTTACATTTTGTCGATTCTGTACTGGGAAGAAATCAGGAGGGGAGCAAAATGCAGCTCACATCATGGGGCTGGTGTTGAACAATTCATGGCTATTTTGTGCTGGAAACAGCAGAGTAATTAAAAATCAGACTGCCTTGCCAGCAGCAGCCACTTCTAAGCTCCTGTGGCATAAGTGACACACAGGACAGGGTTACAGCCTGCTCTCTCAATTGTCTTGGCTTGGTGGAATGAGGATCCGGAATGTGATGTTTATCAGCACGTATCTACAAAAACAGCCACATTTTGGGTTAATTACCATTCTATGTATGTTCTAGCTGTTTGATCTCTATCAGGCCTGGAAGGGTCGATTAAACTGTACTTAAATTTATGCTGCTTTGTGGGTGTCCAGTAAACGAACAGCATCAGTAGCTGTGCGCTAAGGTTAATTTGTTCTGTAAAATTACCCAGATTCCTCGAGAGTATTCATTAGCTTCCTAAGTTAGAGAAAGAACCTAGGTGCTGACAGATTATTAGTATTATCTTTGTAGTACAGTTATTTTGATAAGCTTCGAGTTGTGATAACCTACAGGCCTTAAACAAACAAATCAGATCATGACAAACATGAGCTTTCACATCTATTTTCGTCAAAACCATGTGTGAGTTTGCCGAGAATCACCAGGCAATCCCATTAGAGAGCTACTTCATGCGGTGACTTACAGAAGAGTTTCTCAATGACCCTTTGATGCTGAGCAGATAATTCTAGCAAATGATATTCAGACTAACCTTGAAATCCTGCTTGGTACACAGCACCTCTCAGCAGTTCTAATATACACTGGAACATCCTTTGACCTTTTGAGATTAAAACTAAGAGTTCTTTCTTATGGAAAGTCAAGCATAGTATTTATTAGAAACCTGCACACATAGATGGATAAAATAAAATTATGTTAATATCTAACAACTTTTGGAAGTAGGCATAAAGTGTCAAAACTTCTAAATAAAATATGTTGTAGTCTGTGCTCACATGGAAGTATTACAACCCACAAAGGGTACACTTACTTTAACACCAAAGGGCTCATCTGTGTTCTAGAACAGCCTTTCCTTAGAATAGTAATCAGGGTTTTGTTGTTAATTCTGTTTTTCTTTTCTGTTCTATATTATTATATATGACAAGATTTTAATTTTCTTCTCAAAGTATATTAAATTATCTTCTCTCCAATTTTATTTTTAATTTAAGTTGTGCGTAGTGAGAATATATATAAACATATATATGTATATATATATATATGTGTGTGTGTGTGTTGTGTTTATGGTATGCATTTATGGTGTATGCTCGTGTGAATGTGTGATTACACATGCCTGTGTATGCATTTAGATGCCAGAAGAGAATCCTGAGATTTTTGCTCAATTACTCTCCACCTTTTATTTCTGAGACAGGATCTCTCATTGTACCTGGGGTTAAGTCCAAGCAATTATTTTGTGTTTACCCTTTTCATAGCACTGAGGTTATGGGTGCATGTTGCTTCACACAGTTTTTTCCCACATGGGTTTGGCCATTTGGACTCAAGAACTCATGCTTGGCATCAAGCATTCTTGCTCTTGCAGGCATCTTCCCAACCCTTGGTAAAAATTTCTTGGAGGAACCTTAGATTGATCAGAGTGTGGGTGAAGACCCATGGCCATTGGGCACCCGATCTCTGTATTTTAACAGCTGGAGTTTGTTGGTTATTCCAAATGGGACACTTTTTTTTTCTAAATAATTTTTAAAAAGTAAAAATACATTAGACAACACAACTGTAAACTCCACTTTCCATAGCAATATTTTAGTATCATTTTCCCAGGAAGTATAGTATAATTTTATGGTTTTACTGTTCTTTCATTGTAGGTATTTACTGTGATCCACTTTAGTATTTCATTGACATAAGTCATCTATTTATTTATCATAATATAACTGAATCATTCCATATACAAATTATATTTTTGGCTTTAGAAATCTATTTTTCTAATAAAAAGCCTGTAGCTGACATCATTGAACATAAATCCTTCCCCCGCCATGGCAGCGAGTTTCTGAGCATGTATTCTCTGAAGTGAAAAGATACTTTAAAGCTCTTTATGCTTTCAGCACAGTTGCAGATTTTCCCTTAAACAGAGGTTAAATAGAGAACTCTTTTCATTAAAGTCTCTGATTATATTAAGAGTGACTGTGGCTGCTTAATGAAATAAAAGCCCGTTAATTGTTTTGTTTTCAGTGTTCCAACTGGTAAGATTTTCATGACTAGTCTTCATTAATGCTAGTCTCCTCTCAGGGTTACAAAAGTTATTATGTCCTCGGCTCTGCACACACTAGTAATTGCATTTTCTCTAGAAGCTTTATTTAGTTAGACTTCCTGAAGCCTGCTTAGCTCCACAAAAAGAAAATATATCTCTAAACCATTAGATGGTAAAACAAATCACTTAACTCTTTGCTGACAATTTTGCAATTCTTTGTTTAGCGCCTGCTTTGTTTACCACTCCAAAAGCAAATTTTTCTCAATTTCACTTTTCATAACACAGAAACCTGAAACTTTATTTAGTTAAGGTTTAGATTGTATTTCAAAAGAGATAGATTAAATCAGAGAAGAGAACAAAGAAATGAAGAGCTATTGCTGACCAAATTTGGATGTCTGTTGAGTTCAGCAGTGCCTGCAGTTAACACAATCCCCTTCTTTCAGCTCCTGTTTTAGTTATTAATGTATCCTCATCCACACTTCTGACATTCTGTAACGAAAGTTCTCCTCCATCACTGTGTGCTTTCTGTAGAGATGGAAAGGCATGGGCAGTATATAAAGGATGCTTGCCTGTCATTGCAAGGTTCTGGTTTTATTTCCAGAGAGATGTGGGAGAGTGGCACACATCTAGATACGGTAACTGTGTATCTGGCAGTGCAGAATGATATAAGCAGACAAGAGCTAATTGTCCTAACAGGTGCCCTTACTGTATTAAAGCACTGATGATTATCAGTTGCCCTGAGTCGTCAAACTGGTTTGGAAACTATTATTAAGGGAAAACACTTTTCGGTCACTTAAAAATTTTCCTTCACCTCTTATTTCTATAGCAAGCTTCTTTTCAATATAAAAATGCTTTACTACTGACATTTTTTTTGGTAGAAAATTTAGAATTTTGGTTATTTTATATTGCTTTTTATTTCTCTTAACAGTTAATTCCAATGCAATTAGAAAATTTAGATGAGATTAATATAGATAGGTAGTTTATAAGTTCTAATTTACTTTGGCTTGGGAAACACACATTTTTTTTTTTTTTTTGGTTTTTCGAGACAGGGTTTCTCTGTGGTTTTGGAGCCTGTCCTGGAACTAGCTTTTGTAGACCAGGCTACATTTTAAGAATTATTTTTATCTTAAAATGATTGAGTAACACTGAGTTATAGAATTTTCCAAAAGATGACATTTCATTATGTTTAAGATTATACATACATTTATTCATGTATATAATTTATTGATGACCCAGAGAGAGGTAGAGTCATATGATAAAATCTGTAATTAGTATGTCATCAGTCATGTCAAATAAAGGACCTGCAAGAAATTGCTCCTAACTAATACTAAAAGGATAAAAACAATACAGTTTTTATTAAATTTCATCAGACATTTCACAGGCAAGAAGCTATGAACATTTTGCTAAACAAATTTGAAAGAATATTTTGAGATCAGTGATAATTTAAGAAATGGAGAATATATAGATGAAATATCTGAAGAGGAGGAATATTGGCTGAGAT
>NC_022027.1:13879703-13883771 GCF_000317375.1 Microtus ochrogaster
AGAAGCTTTATCAAAATGTTTTAAATATAAGACACTTTTAGTATTCATTTTAAACTCTGTTACCCTGACATAAGTAAACCTTTAAATACTCTGAAACTATTAAGTTCTGCACTATTGTGAATTTCCCTTCAGAAACATGTGCAATTCTATTTAAATTGTTTTGGGATTTTAGGCAGATCAACAAAATAGGCTTCATACTACTTCTTGAAATCACAATGACAGTCAAGGAACTTGACAGAGTTTGAAAGATGGGAAGGTCCAGTCATTTTAAGAGGAAAGTTATATGCTTCTGAAAAGCCCAAGTAGATTAAGTAGGAAAGAGGAAACTAGACACCTTGAATTCAACACTTGTAACAAAACTCAAAAAGAAAAAATGTGTGGGATAGAGATGACAGAAATTTAATTCAGAAATAGTTGAAGCACTTTCTCAAGAGAGCACTTGAAGATGATTTAGAACTTTTCAAAGTGAAAAAGAAAGTTGAGAAACCTAAGTACGATTAAATATTATATATAAGTATATATATGTATTGCTCCCTGGTGGCTTTTAATGCACTTATAAAATATGTCTGTCATAAAAGTAATGTTGGGTCAAGCTATGAATTAAAAAATGTTTTGATTGGAGATATTTCATTGAGTAGGCTGAATGGATTTTTAAATAGTGTAGAAATTCCTTCACCGGGGTGCAACATCTTTATAGAGAGTATACAGGATTCTGAAACTGTTATTCCCTTGATTAGGGATTAAAGTCTTATTGGACTCATGAATTTTTCATCCATGAATCAGAACAGCAATAGATATTAGAATAACATTTTTAACATTTCATACATGTATGCAATAAAATATGATCACATCTACCTTCCATTTCCTTATTCAGTTCCTCCAGTATCCTCCAACTCGACCTATCCCAACTTCCTTTTTTTAAAATTGATTTTCTTCTTTTCTCTCCTTTTCTATAACTCACTAAATCCAGTTAAAGTAGCCCCTATGTGGGTGGGCAAGGGGTTATCTGTAGGAGCACAGATATCGCTAGTGGGAACACTCTCCAAAAGAATCATGCTCTCCACCAGCAGCTTCCAACCGCTGGTTGTTTTCCATTTAGCTATGAGAAGTGGAGAATGCTTCTCCTACCTTGCTGGGATTGTGTCTCCCTTGATCTTGTGTAGGACATGTACAGGTAACCATAGATTCTGAAACTTCATGATTGCATAGCTGTGCCATATCTAGAATGTAGTTTTAGTTTTAAAGCTTTTAAAATATAAATATACATAACTAAAATAGAGAATCCTATTTCAGTTAGTCTCTCATTGTGTCTTTATACACTTTCCAGTTTGATCCCAAAGAAAAGGTAAACATCCCCAATACATAACTAAATAGAGAATCCTATTTCAGTTAGTCTCTCATTGTGTCTTTATACACTTTCCAGTTTGATCCAAAAGAAAAGGTAAACCACAGACTCCAAGAAAATTATTTGAGGACACAAACAAAAATGAATAAACAACTTTTTTGAGCCTAATATTGAGTTAATTACGTACTTGACAGTTTTTTACACTTAGTAGTTTACACAATAGTATTTTATAAGTATCATTTCAATCTGTATATTTTGTTGAAGATTCACAGATCTGAATTCTTTCACTTTTCCCCACCACATCTGGTAAACTAGACTGTGTTTGTGTGTGTGTGTGTTTGTGTGTGTGTGTGTGTGTGTGTGTGTGTGGTGTGCTCCACAATTGGAATGTAGGTATAATGCTTAATTGATTCAAACTCAATTTTAACAATTTAGTTGTAGATATTTCCGTGAGTATAAATAAATCTACAAGTTTCCTGCAGTGCAGAAGTAGTTAGGAGATCCTGATGAAAACCCTGTTCAGTGAATTAGTGTTTATACTTTGCTAAATTTTGATTTTGCTGTACATGAATAGGTCACTTGTACTATGACAAATTCCACTTCAGTTCCTTTGGATAAAGAACATTGATGACTACATGTTATGATGTGGTTCCAGAAGTTACCCACACTTCATATATGTATACAGGGATATATAAAGCTGATAATTTCTGTTGAGCTAAGATGTAAGCTCAGGGAGAAATGACATAGGTGGAGCCATTAATTGGGTTCATTGCTGCCTATTAGTGGGTGTACCAGCTGAAGGGAATACTTCACTAGGCTCCTTTCTCATGTTTTGCTTCCTGACTGGCACAGTTGCATATTTTTCCTCTTTATGCCATTTAGCCAGAACTTTTCTGTCTTATCAAAAGCAATGGAGAGAACCAAAGAGAAAGTGAATTGTGGATAAAACATGAGCTTCATTCAGGTTGATTTTCTTCAAGTCTTTTGTTAATGACAAATGCTAACAAAAAATCAATAAGCTAAAATAAATAAAAAACTCAGAAATCTTTATGCTTTGTTTTATAATTTTTAGGCAATCATAATGTACCTGCTAGTTTCCAGCTGGGAGCTCATGTCTTTCTTTTCTGGTGCCTCAATGGCTTCTCACTGACTCCATTTCTTTTTTACAGCATTCAGTTTAGATTTCCCACTTAGCTCTATTCTGCTAAGCCACTGGCTGAAACAGCTTTATTCTTTAACTAATAAAAACAAAAGATATACAGAAGGACTTCCCACATCATATCCCCTTTTCTGTATAAAGAAAAAGAAAGGTTTTAACCTTAACATAGTAAAATAACATATAACAAAACAGTTATTAAGCAAGAATTACAATATTTATATCTACTTTATCTTTTGCCATAACTAAGGAAAACTGTAACTATCTATTCTTCAACTCCATCAACGACTCCAGAGGAAATAATATTACCTAAGTAAACAGGAAGTGCATTGTAAAAAACATCTAAAACTCTAGAATTGACAGAGACATCTCACTGCCTAAACAGTTACCCAAAGTTCTTCTGTAACATTGGGGCATCCATCTTTAGCCTACATACCCAGAGTATCAGGTAGCCTTTCCATGAAGCAGGAAATATGGAAGACATTTCTACTTATATTGACAATTTGTCAGTTATATTCTTCTGTGTCCTGAGTATGTCTGACAGCCTCTTTCATGTAGCAGAAACCCCAAAAGACCATCTCATTTTTAGGCAAGTTCAGCAGTCATTTTTGTGTGAATCCTACAAGTTCAGTTCATATAGTATAATATCAAGCAGTCCAGGTAAGAGCAGTTTCTTTCCCAAATGACCAACAAACTTCATAAGGAGCCTCCTTAATGCCTATATTTCTCTTGAAGTAAATTGGTGCTGCCAGGGACAGTTGTGTCTCATTGTCATGAAAAATCTTAAATCCTGAACATTTTAAATGCCATATTATATAGGCTTTTGAAAGGTGTTAAGATTATCTATCTAACTGAACTATACCTTTATATATTTAGAAAACCTAACTAATATGACTACAAGATTGATTATTATAGTTGATTATCTATTAACCTATATTTCTTTTTTCATATTTATTTATTTATTACATATTCAATATTCTGTCTGTGTGTATGTCTGCAGGCCAGAAGAGGGCACCAGACCTCATTCCAGATGGTTGTGAGCCATCATGTGGTTGCTGGGAATTGAACTCAGGACCTTTGGAAGAGCAGGCAATGCTCTTAACCAGTATTATGTGTGAGCAGCTCATTTTAAAATGTAATGCATAATTAAGAAATATTGACAATGCTCTTAACCATGTAATTATGCATTACATTTTAAAATGAGCTGCTCACACATAATACCTTAATCAAGAGCAGAAATATACATGTAACAAAATTGATCTTAGATTTGTATCAATAGACTAAGATCTATACCAGTACAAATCATCCATCTTTATAGCATATCCCCCTTTAAAGGTAAACAAACATTTGGGTATTTGGGCATAGTTCTTTCCAAACTACTTCCTGCTGTTTATTGGGCAAAATATTTAAGGGTTCACATAGACCTCTCAGGGGGTGTTGTTCTATCCAAACACATTAGTCTGGAAGGAATCCACAGGTTCTCATCCTGTGTGAAAACAAGAGCAGAACCTCTTTTCCAAAGCAACTTATCCTTAAAAACAAATATTGAAGTCAAGATATCTTTAAA
>NC_022027.1:13884439-13890039 GCF_000317375.1 Microtus ochrogaster
TGGCTTATTTTTCCTCATTCTATTGATTTTTCTATAAGTTAATGTTTATTTACTGCCATTACTTCTTTAATCTATGGTTGTCTGTACTCATATATAGTATAGTTATCTATGTTCTTTTCCCCTATCTCTCAAGCCTATGTACATTTTTCTAGTACTGTGACGGATTTAGAGGTCTTTTCCATCTGGATTTGTGTTTATTATGTGAGTATCTGTAATTATTTTCTGACCAGGAATGCCTTTTGTGTTTTTTAGTGCTAGGCAGGTGTGGCAGACTGTGGTGCCACAGGCAGTGAGAACAGGATTTATCCCTACTGCTTGTACTGGCTTTTTGAAACCATTCTCTTTAGAGGAATACCTTGCTCAGCCTAGATAAAGAGGGGAGGCCCTTGGTCCTGCCTCAAAGTAATGTGCCTTACTCTTTCTAAAGAATAGATAGGGCTGGAGTGGGGGGGAGATTGGAGGGAATTGGAGGAAGGAAGGGAGTGGGAACTAGGATTGATATGTAAAATGAGAAAAGATAGTTTTTTTAAAAAATAAATTTAAAAAGTTTAAAAACTTGATTTTATATCTTTCTAAAGTTTCACACAAAATAGAAAAATTTAAGTATTTGTACTTAAAGATATTATTTTGTAATACAAAATACTGACAGTATTATGCTGCTGAATTGAACATTTATTATTGTTATTCTCATGCAAAATATTTAAATCTAGTTTAAAGATTTTTTTTCTTGAACAGCATGCTAAATTCTGTTTCTCTAAATACAAACAAGGAAACAACTGAGTTGAGCCACAAACATTTTTCCATCAGTAAATCACTCTTGTTTTTCACCTAAATTATATGCATACTGGAGCAGAAACATTTTTACAGTATTTTATATTTCTGAATAAATATCTAAAAATGTCTTGTCAATAGTATTTTATTTAAAAACAATTAAGGTGCTTGTGTTTAATTGCTATGCATAGCTGCAAATTTATTCCTGATTTATTCTGAGTAGTTTGGTAAGGTATTAAAAGGTAAATAAGGCATGATAGGATTGTAGCTAGGTAGTAATGCATTTTGTCTTTTTAAAACATTGACACATTTATTTGAACAGAAGGAGAGAAGAGTGGCATGCGGCCTCAACAGTACCCAAAGAATTATAGGTAACTAAGCAATATTCAAAGCAACAGAATTTGCTTCACCCAGGAATGGGTTGCAAAAGCAAGCGTATGGACTGATTATCAAGTATCAGATATTATATGTTTTTCTTTATGTTCACCTTTTTTATTTAACTTCTCTAGGATCATGAATTATATGCTCAATGTCCTTTATTTATGGCTAGAATCCACTTATGAGTGAGTACATACCATATTCATATTTTTGGGTCTGGGTTATCTCACTCAGTAAAGTGTTTTCTATTTCCATCCATTTGCATTCAGAATTCAAGATGTCATTGCTTTTTACCACTGAGTAAAACTCTAAAGTGTATATATACCACACCTTCTTTATCCATTTTTGTATTGAGGGGCACCTAGGTTGTTTCTAGACCTTGATATTATAGTTATGTGAAAAAAGAGAAAGGAGAAGTTTATAGGAGAGTTTTAAAGGAAGAAAGGGAAGAGAAAATGATATAACTATAATATCAAGGTCTAGAACTGAAAATTCCAATAAATAAAATTGGATGTTTTGTGACTGCATTTCACAGCACATGTGGCAAATTTGAGAAAACAACAGTGGTTTGAAAGAGACATAAACATTCAGCAAAATAAAAACTAAACACAAACTTTAGAGTAGTAGTAGGAAATAAAAAGCGATGAAAGAACATTAAAAATATATTAGATAATATTTATTTCATTTGTTTTTCACAGCTTCTGGTGACTCCAGCTCGAGAGGCTCTCATACATTCTTTTGGCCTCCAGAGGCACCTGCATGCCTGTGCGCAAACTCACAAAACCATACTAAAATGTATGCATGCATTTGTGTATGTATATTCAGTTTTTGTTTTTATAGCCCAACCAAAGTTTTCTCTCCCTCCTCTCCTCCGAGTTCCTTCTCCTAACCTCCTCCCCTCATTTACTCCTCTGCCTCTGTTTCTCTTCATATATAGATGGGCATCCCATGGATATAAGTCAGCATGGCACATCAAGTTGCAATGAGACTTGGCCCATCCTCTTCTTTTATGTTCTGATGAGGAATGTGGTGGGAGGAATGGGTTACAAAAGCAAGCAACAGTCAGAGACAGGCTCTGCTCTCACTGTAAGGAATTTCACAAGAAAACCAAGCTTCTCAATTGTAACATATATGCAGAGGGCCGAGGTCAATCCCATGCAGGCTCCTTAGCTGTTAGATTAACCTCCATGGACTCCTATGAGCCCAAGTTAGTTGGTTCTGTGGGTTTTCTTGTGATTCCCTTGACCCTTCTGACTCTCATAATCTTTCCTCCCCCTCTTGAGCAAATTCTCTGAACTTCACCAGATGTTTGACTGGGAGTCTGCAGATGTTTCTATCAGTTTCTTGGTGAAGCCTCTTTGATGACAGTTGGGCTAGGCACCAATATTTGAGTACAGCAGAATATTATTAGGAATCATTTTATTGACTTTTTTGCCACTCATGTTTAATTCTATCCTAGGTCTCTGGGGTATCCCACTTCTGGGTTCTGGTCATCTTCAATTATGTTTTGTATATCCATTTTTATGTTGAGGTCTTTGATCCACTTGGATGTGAGTTTTCCTCATAGAAAAAGTGTAAATCTGTTTGCAGTTTTAGACATGTTGACAATCATGCCCCTCTGAGATATAAGTAAGATAAAAGGTGCCTGCTTTGTCAACCTTATCTGTCTTCTCGACCTGAAAACTGCATGCTGAGTAGCCTTGCTATTGACAGAATTTCTAATTGTGTCTGTGTGGATATATAAACTGGAAACCTTGTGGGATTGAGAGAGAACATTTGTAGAAGGAGGTGAGCAGGCCTGCTTTTTGTCCCACCCAGCTCCCACACAGCTAGCTTTACACCTGAAATAACAACACACAAATTGTATTCTTTTAAACATTACTTGGCCCATTAGCTCTAGCCTCTTACTGGCTAATTCTCACATTTTGAGTCACCCATTTCTAATAATCTGTGTAGCACCACGAGGTGGTGGCTTACCAGGAAGGATCTTAACCTGCGTCTGTCTTGGAGAGGAGAGCTATAGCCTCTTTCTCACTGCCTTCTTTCTCCTAGCATTCTGTTCTGTCTACTCCACCCACCTATGTTCTGACCAAGCAGTTTCTTTATTAGTTAACCAATGAAAGCAACAGATAGACAGATGACCCACCTACATCAAACGTTGAAAGAATAAAAAGACATGAGAAGAAGATGTGTGTGAACTGATTCATTCGCCAGACTTGATTTAGCCAGACTTGCTTGCCATAAGCATCCTGTCTGAACCCTGAGGGGACAATGAGGCCCCCAAGGTTTATTACAAGAAAAACCTTGACAGAAATGTTGCTAATAAATTGCTAAAATTCTGCTCCCTAAAGTATGAAAAACAGAATTTGTTTTAATTCATATATTAACCTACAAAAGCAAACAGAAAACAACAATAAAAAACAATGAAAGTAAAAATAACACCAAAGCATATTTCTTTATACTTAATCTAATTAAAAGTGAATAAAGATAAAAGCTGTTATAATTAGAACCCATTTTTCTTAAAAAGAATAATGGAATGGTAATCAACAACAATTTCAAGTTTAGCACTCTAGGTCATATAATCAACTACAACACAAACCATAAAATGTAGTTCAACAACGCTTATAATTCTTCTCTTTTACAAAAGTCTACTCTTTTTTATGAACAAAATTATGATTTTAGAATACTGCATGAGGAGATTAAGAGATTGTGCTCAGCCATAAATTGGATATCCATGTCATATCTCTTATTCCAAATGCTCAGAGATATCAACCAGATAGAGGAGAGGACAAGAAAGGTTATAAGAGCCAGAGAAGGTGGAAGTCTTCTGTAAAACTGTTTTGAAGACATTACACATTAGGTTTTATAGTGATTGTGGCTACATGTACATGACCCGCACAGGAACAAACCTGCCACAATCCTAACATAGATGGGAGATGGGCTCATGAAGTCCCATTTTTAGCTGAGGTACTATTGGAAATTGATGACTTCTATGGAGAACAGAATGCTATCTATCTTAGGGATGTTAGACCCAATTGGATACTTAGGATTCAGGTATGACCCTACGTTCATGTCCATACTGGTGGCATATTTTCTATAGGTGAACAAAATTTTTTAAAAGAATGCTTGAAATTGAGAATGGTGAACAGTATTTAGGGAGGGGGGCGATTTGGGAGTGGATGTGTTCAAATATATCATATGTACTCATGTAATTCTTAAATTGTAATAAAAGAATATTGCAAGAAATCTAATAAAACATTAAGATTTTTAAAAATATTCTTCTTAAATTTATAACCCAACCCCTGTTTTTCTTAAAACATTTATGTTTAAAAATAATTCTTCTACTTGGGTGTACATGATCAAATTCATTTACAAAATACTGATATTGGCTCTTAGCCTCCCTCTTATTGTGCAAAAAAGAATTCAGAAGAGATAATCTGCACTAGAAAATGAGGTGGAGACCCTCTCCAAAATCTAGAAGTCCAGTCACCAAACTCTTGCATGTGTCCTATGAAAAGACCAGCCCAGGGAGAATGGACTTTGAAGAAATATTCTTGAATTAAAGAACATTCAAACTTGATTTTAAATCTATTAGCAATTAAATGGCTTGTGTGCGTGCTGTATGTGGGAACACACGATATGCCAGGGAAGTTCGAAGGACAGTTTTCTGGAGTTGATGCTTTCTGATCACCTTATGTGGGTTCTAGTAATAAATTTCAGGTCACCAGACTACACGGTCAAGTCTTTTTTTTTTTTTGTGAGCTACATATCATTAGCTCTAAAACTACTTTTATACCAGTGATTCTATACTGTACACTTGAAATACACAAAGGTGGGAACTATTTCTAAGATTTATACATCTATGTATTCATTGTATAGACATAGAGACTAAAGTAAAACTGTATAATATTCATATATGAATTTCATATGTTTGTATTATGCAATGTTTAATTAAATGCATTAATATATATGTTTTGTTCAATAAAACTTTTCCAAATATCATAAAGACAATATGACCATTTTGAAACAAAGGTGAGTAAAATATAAAATATTTTTAGGGAGGAAGAAAAAAAAGTATGTGTTGTGAAGTCAGCTGAGTAAGTATAAAGTTATGTTTATGCTAGGATTTTGTTTTTGTACACTCAATTAATTGCATATTAGTATACATGCATATAATATACGCTTCCTGTTATTTATTTATTTATTTTTACTTTTTTTATTTTATTGAGAAGAAAAAAAAGTTTCAGCCTCCTCTCAGCCTCCCACTTCCCTCCGCCTCCTCCCACCCCTCTTCCCCTCCTCCCACTCCTCTCCCCCTCCCTCTCCAGTCCAAAGAGCAGTCAGGGTTCCCTGCCCTGTGGAAAGTTCAAGGTCCTCCCCCCGCCGTCCATGTCTAGGAAGGTGAACAACCAAACTGGCTAGGCTCCCACAAAGCCAGAACATGAAGTAGG
>NC_022027.1:13890334-13906749 GCF_000317375.1 Microtus ochrogaster
AGGATAGTGTTTTCTATTTCCATCCATTTGCATGCAAAATTCGAGAAGTCATTGTTTTTTACCGCCAGCGTAGTACTCTAATGTGTATTCCACACTTTCTTCATCCATTGTGTGGCTTCCTGTTATTTATATATAAAATTTAAAACTGTTGTAAATTTGTGCTCTTTTTCTTATCAGTATACTTTAAAGAATATAGAGACTTACCACTTTACATATAATTTATGCTGTATTAATTAGCAGAAGAAGTCTAGAGATGATTTAAACTACACATGCAGCTTGATTTAATTAAACTCAAGATATATACCATTGTAAACAAGAGATTTGGGCATCTGTAGATTTTTTAAATATTCTTGAGGGACATTAGAACCAATAATCTAAAGATATCAAGAAATAATTAGATGCATATTCATAATAAAAATATGCAGACTAACAAAAATAAGAAATACATGAAGAACTACTTAACATATGACCTGAATACGCTATGAAAAATATGAGGAAATAGGAGGATGCAGGTGTTGTGTGAGAACGATGAGTTTATCCTATAGCTAAAGATTTGAGTGGGAATTGGGAATGGGCTAGAAAAGGAGAGGCAGGAGTAAATTAATCAAAGCTAAGGATACATTAAAAATCTTTATGAAATGCAACTAGTTTGTAAACTCATCAAAATGTAATATTTTTTAAAAAAATGAATTTTAATAGAGTATTCCCCATTAGTGAAGAATGCTGTTTCCAGAAAATATAGGCTAATAAATGAAACCTTTTATGCCAGGCATATGATATGTCAATATAACTTATTAATCATGGTGACCCTAAGGGTATCTCACAATATAAGTTATTTCTACAACTTTTAATTTCTCATAATAGCTAGATACCAATATCCAACTGAGTAAGTCACCACAACAAAACATAGTGACTGTGGGACACAGACAAAACAATTTTGAACTGGCCATTTGACTCTTCTTATTGAATAGCTTTCATAGGGCCTGAAGGAGTTATGGAGGCTGCTAGGGTGAAAGGGCATCAATGGTCTTATCTATCTCTGAACCCTGAATACTGCAATACATATTTAACCAACCAGATATGTATCCTGGTTCAGTATAGGCAAACTGGTTATGAGACAAACAGCCATTCTCTTGATTTGATTTGAGTCCTGCTTCACAGAAAGGAATTTTTATCTGGTACCATAAATATGGCTAAAGACTATGTTTAAGGAAGCCGTAGACTTACAGTAAGACCTTATCATATTGTTTATCGAATTATTCTATTAAAATGGATACTGACTAATAGAGACACTTTACCATTTAAGATACCATCTTACACCTGTCAGAATGGCTAAAATCAAAAACACCAATGATAGCCTTTGCTGGAGAGGTGGTGGAGAAAGGGGTACACTCATTCATTGCTGGTGGGAATGCAAACTTGTGCAACCACTTTGGAAAGCAGTGTGGCAGTTTCTCAGGAAATTCGGGATCAACTTCCCCTGGACCCAGCAATACCACTCTTGGGAATATACCCAAGAGATGCCCTATCATATGACAAAAGCATCTGTTCAACTATGTTCATAGCAGTATTATTTGTAATAGCCAGAACCTGGAAACAACCTAGATGCCCTTCAATGGAAGAATTGATGAAGAAAGTATGGAATATATACATATTAGAGTACTACTCAGCAGTAAAAAACAAGGGCTTCTTGAATTTTGCATGCAAATGGATGGAAATAGAAAACACTATCCTGAGTGAGGTAAGCCAGACCCAAAAAGAGGAACATGGGATGTACTCACTCATATTTGGTTTCTAGCCATAAACAAAGGACATTGAGCCTATAATTAGTGATCCTAGAGAAGCTAAATAAGGAGAACCCAAAGAAAGCCATATAGGCATCCTCCTGAATATTAACCTTCATCAGGCGATGAAAGGAGACAGAGACAGAGAATAATCTCTTTAAAATACAGCAGAATATTAAAGAAAACTATGACACATCATGATTTAAATATGTTGGGTACAAAATTTACATAGTTTTGAACTCATGGGATTTGATACTCATGTTGGGAATAAAAATTATTAATATCAGTAAACTAAGTTTTTAACTCAGCTAGGAAAAGACACAAAACAAATGAAATCAATAATAAAAAGTTAATAAAGTTAAGAGTAACAATAAAAGTAAAGTGGAACTCAGTAAAGCTATGAAAAATTAAGTACAACGATATCTAATAAACCTACTAAATGGAAAATAGTTAAAATGCATGGAAAAGATTTTTTGGGGAAGAAGTGTAAAAACAGACTGTACTGTATGACAAAATTATTTTCCCAAGAAATTTTCAGAAAAAAATGTATATCCATCCTGCCAATATCAGAATCACTAATTTATATTTTTCCCTCTCTGTCTTTGGTTCTTTCTTTGGCTTTCTATTTCTCCTTTATGTAGATGTCTAAGATCTTGTCTGAGTACGTTGTAAAGGAATTTAGAGCAGAATGTTTAACTACAAACAAGTAACTCTCCCTCCCTGTTAGGTTTCTGTACAATATTTCTATACAACACCTTACTTCAATTTAAATCAAATTATTTCATGAGTTTTCTGCTGCTTTTCTGTTATGTACAATGCCAAGAAAAGAACTTTAGATTTTTGTTCATTTGCCAGGTGAATTGTTCATATTTATAGTTACCATTACTCATTCATAACTGTAAGCTCTGAAAATACATAAATAGTTTCTAAGCAAATTCTAAAGTGTTGAGAGTCTGAGTAATTGGGATAGGAGCGGGTTCAGGGTTACCTAAAAACAGCAACTGATGCATTGGCAGAATGATCAGGCCTGATAAAATGATCCTTTATTAGTTTAGTTTTATGATCAGTTGAAATGTTGGTAAATATATTTAATTTTCAATGGAATATACAAATTTAAATATTTGCTCACTTATTCAAAAATATTCACTGAACTCCCATGGTTCTTGTGTTTTATTCTTTCAACAAATATTTATTGATTACCAGCTATGCCAATTTTATAGAAGATATTTTAGAAAAATTAACACATACACACTCTTCTTCATGGACTTGAACCATATAAAGAAGATAGACATCAAAGAAATATTTGGTAGAACAACACAGAGCAGAGCTTATTGCTACGAGAAAAATCTAATTAAATGGATCAGCTTTTGCATTTGCTTGTTTGTTCCAATGATTGGATGTGGGTGCAATGTTTTTATTCCAATGAAAGCAGAATTAATTTATAGCAATGAAGATACTTCACAAATCATTTTCCATTGTTCCGTGACTAGCACAGCACAGCGTCAGAGACAATCTTTATGCTTTCTCTCTGGGAAATTTTACCCTGCTTGCTGAGGGGTGATTCAACAGCAGGTGTGAGATTGGGTCTGATTTGATCTTAGATTTTTATCATTTATCATTTGTCACAGGTCTATTTTGAAACATCTGCTTGCTAGACTTCAGGTAATTTGCTGTTTGTCTAAGTCATTAGAAGTAGTTCGCACTAATCATAAGGCACTTGGTAAATTCCTTTCCCTTTATCAGAGGCAGAGTTCACTCTGTTTCAGTTTTAAATGTATCTAGGATCACAGCAATAATCAAGATCAGTATAGAAAATTGACTGCAATAATTTAAACCTATCCTTTAGGATTTTAAGGACATAAAAAATGTATAGAATCCACTTTGGTTCTCTTATTGATATTATTTCATCCAGAGAGCAGAAACACTGCACCTCATCACCTGTGATTTCTAACACATGTATAACCTCATTATCATGCAGCTTTTTCAAGTGGATTTCTAACAGCCTCTACTCACCAGGGTTCAAGGAAAAGATGCAGTGCAAGGTTTATGTAATCACCTATGCTTCCTGCCATGGGGTTGTTGGTTTTCATTTACAATGCTTACTTAAAAGTGTAATTTAATAAAATAATGATATTTACGTAGGCATCTTTATTCCTAGATCAGTTTTTCTTTCCACTAGCTTTTATATTTTTTTTTGAAAACTGTGTTTTCTCATTTTACATATCAATCCTTGTTCACACTCCCTTCCTTCCTCCTGTTCCCTCCAACTCCCCCCCCCCCCCCCCCCCCCCCCCCCTCTTGTTTCTCTGTTCTGTCCTCAAATGTGTGGGGGACTCTGAGTGGGCCCCCCCCCGCCCCACTCCTCATCCACTCCTCAGAGAGAGTCAGGCACAATGCTTTGAGGCAGGACCAAGGCCCTCCCCACTATAGCTAGGCAGAGCAAGGTATCCCTCTACTGAAAATGGGTTCCAAAAAGCCAGAACAAGCAGTATGGATAAATCCTGTTCTCATTGCCAGTGTTTTCGCAGTCTGCCCCAGCCATACTACTGTCGCCCATATTCAGAGCTGCAATCTATACTGTCAGGCCAGAGTTGGAAGGCTTTCATTAGCTCAGGGAAGCTATTTAAGTGTATCCCCATCACGGTCTTGACTTCTTTGCTCATATTTTCATTCTTCCCTCTCCTTGACTGGAAGCTCAGCCCAATGCTCCACTGTGAATCTCAATATTTGCTTCCTTCAGTTGCTGGAGGGCAAGGCTAGCTGAGGCACCATTTCCACTATTGCTTTTAGGTCTTAGCTAAGGTAATCCATTTTACAACTATCAGAATGGCTAAGATCAAAAACACCAGTGACAGCTTATGCTGGAGAGGATGTGGAGTAATGGGAATACTCCTCTATTGCTGGCACAAATGCAAACTTGTACAACCACTCTGGAAGTCAGTTTGGTGGTTTCTCAAAAAGTGGGAACCAACCTACCACAAGACCCAGAAAACCACCCTTGGGCATATACCCAAAGGATGCTCAACCATACTACAAGAACATTTGTTCAGTTATGTTCATAGCAGAATTTTTATAATGGACAAATCCTGGAAACAACCTAAATGCCCCTCAACTGAAGAATGGATAAAGAAAATGTGGTACATTTACATAATGGAGTACTACTTAGCGGTCAGAAACAGTGACAGCTTAAAATTTGCATGCAAATGGATAAAATTGGAAAAAAATAAAACATCCTGAGTGAGGTAACCAAGACCCAGAAAGAAGATTATGCTTTATACCAACTCACAGGTAAATACTAGCTGTAAAGCAAAGGATAATGAGTCTATAGTCCATGACCCCAGAGAAACTAGGTAACAAGGAGAACCCTAAGAGAAATGTATATAGAGCCCCAGGTAATGGAAATAGACAAGTTTTCCTGAGAAAAATGGGATTGGTTGCGGAGGGAGAAGGGAATGTGCACGGAATGGAAGAGGGAATAAGGGGAGAGGGAAGAACTAGAAAACAGGAGAGTCAAGATGGCGGAAGGACAGAGAAGGAGGAGAAAGAAAGAATTATCTTGATTGGGGGAGCCATTATGGGGCTAGCAAACCTAGTCCTAGACAAATTCACAGGAATCCACAGGGCTTTTAGAATTTTTTTAACCAATAAAACTTATTTTTAATATATTGTCATCTTTTTGCTTGGAATGAAGAATGGTCCTTGACATGGTTCTAAATTTAATCTGTTGTTGACAGTTCTGTAGTCTTTTTGTAGAAGCCAACATACCTACTTTTTGGTCCATATATATATATATATATATGGTCTTTATTTAGATATTTAATTTTATATAGTATAAATGTGATACTTGTATATATAATATAGGATGATACATCACAATAAATTGCTACTATACAATGAGTAAATAACATAAATATATTTTCTAAAATTGTCAATAGAGAATTGGTCAATTTTATTATCACTGTCTTTCCTTTTTATCACTCATTTAATATCTTAAGAGTTGTTTCTTGAATATCTACTTACTAGGTTTAGTGTTATTACTTTTACAGGTAACTCAAAATAAGCAAAGGATCTGATTTTTAGTTTAGTATATTTATTTATTGATCCTTGATAAATGAGACAAATTTTAAGTAATATTATGATTTAGTAGAGTTAGAGAAAGCAAGAAGAAGATGGGATGGTGTATTTAATCAACACTTGCAATATTTCTATAATAATGGTACACAAATAACAAAAGTAAATTCAGAATGGCTTGTTCATCATCCAGGATTTTGGCAATTCAGTATAAAATGCATGACACATAAGATTGTCTTCTATAATTAGGGGAAGTCAAATTTACATGCTCTCTATTTCCAGCCAAATGCCAAGGAGAAAGAAAAAACCCTACAGGTATGAGGTCTGAATATTTTAGCAATGTGATAACAACAGAATGACACACATATAAAAAACAAACTCAGCTCATTTGTGCTGTTAGTCCAAAGAAACATGATTATGTTTAATCCAATACAAACTGAAGTCCAATCCTTGAACACCTCTTCAGACACAGATACAGAGTTTTTGAAATTGCATCTATATTGAACATTTACAAATTTAATTTAGTGATTATTTCCTAAAAATGAAAACAACTTGTATTTCATTAAGTATTACAGATAATATAGAGATCATTTATAATATGTAAAGTTATACATACATAGATTATACAAAAATAACTTTTTTATGCATAAGATATTTGAGCATCTCTGCATTTTGGCATCTGTTGAAACAGTCTGTGAATGATGCTGTGTGGGGTTTTGGAGAGTTTGTGAGAAACGTCCAAGTAAACAAGACTAGAGTCTTGCAATCTCTGTTACTCCAGAGCATAGGCTGATCCTGTAATGTGCTTTCAGTCACCAACAAGGTGTAGGAAATAGGAGTGAGTTTATTTAGATTGCCGCCATCTTGCCCATTTTTAATCAGAAAGTTGTTTCTAAGCACAGTTTGTCCTGTGACTAAATATAGCCTATACCTTTTGACCTTGCCCTTGTGACTGTATACAACTTGAAGTCAAGTCAACTTTTCTCATTTGATTTTACTTATCTTAAGGGTTTTCTCAGAATATAAACTATCTGGTGCCCTGAATAAAAATAAGCTATTGTGTGAGACTTTAGTCGGCCTCATTTTTAGGCCACTCTCTCCCAAGCTAATGCCATCAAATATTGCAGCAACAGGTATCTCTGGGAACATCTTGAAAACATTCTCCACCAGGAAAAACGGGATGCATATATAGACAAATAAACAAGTATATTAATCATAAAATGAATAATACACAATTTTATTTATGGTAACTAGTGTAACAGCAGATTTACATGCTAAGATTATGGGAACTTTTGCAAGTTTAATGAACTAATACTAATTGAATGATTCTGAATGTCTTCTGGAAGAAAATTAAAATATGTCTTTAAATATGAAAGAGTAAGTTTATTCTGCTATGGAAACATGTGAATGTAAAATAATATTAATAAAAGGTATATATTGCTGTGTTTCTTAAAATTTCCTCAGTACCCTCAAGTTCAAAGTTTCTCTACATTTTATGCATTATTCATAATGTTCTGTTAGATAACCATTAACTAATGCTTTTCTATAGGCAAGTTTTTAATCCCTTTTATAAACTTTTTCTATCTCAAATTACTTGGCAAAGATTATTTTAGTATATTTATATTTAACATAAGAGAGAAAAATTACTAAACTTAGGATAATAGAGAAACATATTTTTAAAAAATATTGTGCTTCTTATGAGCTTCTGAGCCTGTTTCAAGAAACACAGAAACATTATGTTGTCTACACTTAAAGCATCAGCACAGGGACTTATCATTTGTTGCCCTACCTGCAATTGCTAGTGCTTATGATTGTTTCAACTCCTGAATTATCAATTGGCATCATACACTTGGCATTTATATTTTTCACTTTATACAGTATTGGTAAATATACTTTACCCAGTTTTATGGTTACTCAATTTTTTCTTGGGCTTTATAATTCTCTTTAGTATTAACTATATTAAACTAGAATAACAATGTGAAGTAAATGTTCAAATTTTAATAGTGCTCACATTTCAGTTTTATATTCCTTTTTACCATACATTTTAAAATGTTCTCATTATCAAATATAGCATTTTCTTTTAGGCTTCATGCAGTAAATCTTTCGACTAATTCTCTGCTTTTATTTTTCTAACAATAGTTTCGTTTTCCACAATCAGTAGTTAGTTTCAATGTAAATAGAAGAGTAAACATCTATTTGGTAAACATATCATTTGATATCTCACTTTTTATGCAACCTTGATATGTTACCATTTTGCATAAAAATGAACAAAAGCAAGTTAACAAGTTATACATGAACAACACAGAATTTTAAAGGGTTTTATTTCATTTAAACATTTGGACCTGTGTTTAGTGGCACATACTTATATTCCCAGAATTTTGGATGATGAGAGATTGGACTTCATAGTACAACTCTGTGTTTTAAATAATCACATGATTTTTTTTAGTTAATCAAATAAAGTAAACATCTGCTTATGTAGTCAAAATGAGCTTCCGTTCATTATATTTTATATCCACAATATGCAAATCAATCATCTCATTTTCTTTTCTACTATTTTATTTTTAATGCTGAGTATGTATCTATACTAGAGTTGGCTGTCATTTACTTTGGTTTCAATGAGATATCAAAACTTTATTCAGAATAATCTGGACCCTCCCTTATCAAACCTCAATGAAGCAATACTCCACAGACTTTCCCACAAGGCAATCTGGTATGAGCATTTCCTCAGCTGAGTGTTTTTCTTTCAAATGATTATAGCTTGTGTCAAGCTGACATGAAATAAAGCATCACAATGGGGCATAGATAAAATTTAAGAGTGTAATAGGTAAATAAAATTATAAGAATGAAACATTTTGTGAGGATATTATGAAAAGTAGCTATATGCATGACAGTTGTCTCTATGCAAAACTTCACCATTGGAATGCTGAGATATCCTCATTGGTTGACCAAAATTAGTCTAACTCTAGATGGTAGAGAACTGAGAATTATGGGAAGGAGGGCTGTACACCTTGCCACACCTACTACAAAACCCACAACCAACAATGTGGAATTAGTTTTGTCATAGTACCAGTGGCCAAAGATTTTCCAAATAAAATGTAATTGTTTCCAGAAGGCTTGTGTGGAGTCTATTTATTTATATTAGATGATTGAAAGATTGAAATTTCAGTAACTATACCTTTTTTTTTTTTTTTGCTTTTTGAGGCAGGGTCTCTCTGTGTAACAGTCCTACAGTCCTAGCTGTCCTGGAACTAGATCTTACAGAACAGGCTGGCCTTGAACTCACAGCGATCCACCTGCCTTGGCCTCTTGAGTGCTGGAATTAAAGGTGTGTACCATCACCACCTGGCTGTAACTATATGTTTTGATTATTAGAAATTTGAGTGTTAATTAGAAATAATTTCAGAAAAATGTTTTAAACAATGATATTCTTTATGGTTAATGGTCTTAAGTAAAGTTATACTAACTTAGTTGAAATGTGACATCTTCTTATTCTACCTTTCTGTTCTATTGTTTCCTCTTCAGGCATTTCTTAATCAATGCAGAGTTACCTGAAGTATAATTTAAGCTCAGACAATTCATTGAATGTTGTTGTTGAAATAGTGTTTTTAAAGATGACTAAATAGATTATTTTCTGGTTTTGTTCATTTCCTAATAGTGAACTCGACAATAACTGAAGAACATCTCCCAATTTCAAGGATACTGAATATAACATTGAAATTTCACATATGAACTTTGTGTACTCTAATGGTTAGTTCTTTAGCTGATTAATTAAGTCATTTCTTCAATAAAGATTATCCCTTTTATAGTATGTCTGCACTATTCTGGTTACCAAGTTTATAGTTATGCACAATGAACAAGAAACCAAAGAGAATGCATTCTTAGAGATGGCAACATCTTGCAAAAATGATCTTAAGTTTTATTTTTGTTTTGTAACATTGTGAGAGCATAGAAGCACAGTAGTTGAATCTTGTCTCACCAATCAATTTCTCTTTCCATTTCCCTTTTTATTTGAACTTTATGGAAAATTTTATGATACGTAGTTCATGAGTGTTGACATACAACACTGCATTTTACTTTTGCTGTAGTATGTGACACTTCTAAGATCTTCTAATGAACAGAAGTCAAAATGTCTCATATCACACTGCTACTAAATCTTCAAATCTTTTCCCCTTGAACTAGACAGATAATCACAATTAATTTTAATGTGTGTTACATCTTCAACATAAACATAAAAATATATTAACCACTCTAAAGTAATAGACAAAAGAAATTAATATTTAGTGAAAAAAAGCTTTTTGAGTACTACAGAAGATAAGCAATGGCACTGTTTTTATGAGATAATTATTTCTTGCCAGTATTTAATAGTATTTTTTTTTTCATTTTCAGCAAGGTTTATCCTTAAACCTCTTGTTAGAGGTTAGAGGAGAATGTTTTGTGGCTGCTCTTTAAAGCTGAATTTAGAACTGAATTCTTTTCTTTGAAAATAGCAGAAACCACATTAATAATTTATTCTTCTCTTCCATTCATCTTCAACATACCTCTCATGTAAATAGCTTTGAACAGATTTGGGACTTAACATATGCTATAGTTCACTTTAACTTCTCAGAAAGATGTAAGTAATTTTTAAAACTAAAATCATGTGGTGTAGTTTTCATGCCCTAGATGATTCTTACTGAGCTGATGTAGAAATGCCTGCTTGTGCCAATTTATTTCCTCTCCTGGCTTGTTTCATTACCTGAAATTCTGTTCATTAAAATTTCTTCTTTGATCAAAGCATTGTGCTTCTAGAAGAGTCCTTCTAATGTAGAACCTTAATTCATTATTAATGTTGCACAATATTACATCTCAAAATGAGAAGCAGAATTAAGACACACCTCCAAGGCAAAGAAACTTGAGATAATATGGTAAGAGAATAAGAAAACTTGAATGTGAAAGTGAAGCCCAGGCAACATAGAAGTAGGTCTGAGGGAAGACAATACATTCACCTCCTTAGAATAAATCACAAGTGTTCTTGGTTCATGTGTTCTATTTAGAAAAAACATACTTTCTCTGAGTATCTGCAGCATTTTGTATATGTGAAGGGTTTTCTGTGTGGGCAGATTGTGCCCAAATATATTAGTCCTTGAGGGACTGACAGTCCAGGCAGCAGTCTGGTCTAACCCGACTAAGTATTGACCACATGCAGCTTGTTACATTCTATATTTTAAGGGCAGACTGCCTGGAGGCTTATTAAGGCAGAGCATTAGCATCCCACTAATTGCCAACCAGTCAAGTTGACCCTGAATCAGTTCCTTTGCCTTAACATCTTTTCCTTTCTCTTTTCTGTTTCACAGGAACTGGTTTTATAACTTTTATTTAACTTGTTGAAATCTTTACTTTGCACAACTTGTGGTGTACCCCTACTGAAGCATAAATTTTTGGGAGCTACTGTTTAAATAATTTTTTTTATTTTCTGATTTTATAATTTGTTTGAAGTAGGTAAGGTCGGAAGCATTGTTCAGTCTGCAGAGAAATTGAGCGTCCTGTTTGAGTTGCAATTTTTATTCGATTAAGCAAACTCTTTAATAATTTCTATCTCCTGTTTTCTTAATGGCCAGGTGGCTGGCTATGAATGGCTTACCAATGGTGCTTCCACATAGGTTCCAAATTTATAAGTCCTATGGCTGTCAACTGTTTTTTATCTGAAGAAATGATGCTTGACCCCTCAAGTAATTGTCATTTACCCCAAAGTGGAACAAAATTAACTGAGTTGGGAATGACAACAAAATGACCCAATCCAAATATTTAAAACAGAGGAACTACTTCCTAAATGCATATAAAGATGCCTCAGTGTCAAAGACTCACTTACAAATGGGATTTTTTTTCATTTCACAATTTCTAATATTTGAAGATGAATTATTCTTTAGAAATTCAGAGAAGATACTGGTGTCTAATGACTGGATTCTTACAGTAAGTCCTGTTGGCCATAAAATCCCAAGTATCACATAGTAAAAAACAAATTTCAACAAAGAAATATAAATTGTCTCATATAGAACTTGTTTAGACAAAGTCAACCTCTGGATTTCAAAATCCAACATTAACTCTTTGAGCAGATCTTATAGGGAATATGTTTCTGTACAAAGCATTCCTTCACAAGATAGCATAGATGAACCACTGATTTTTTTGGCCAAAATATATTTCAAATAAATTTGAAACTTGATAATGACATGATTAAGATCTGTCTTAGCTTAGGATATGCTCAATTATTAAATATGTAGCAATAATAATGGTGACTATTAAATGTTTGGTCCTATGATTAAAACAGGCATGACTACTGAAATTAACTAAATGAAAGATAACAGCAAATGGCCTTATTAAGAAATTATAAGAATTTTTGACAAGAAGCCATATGAAATCTTTAACAATTAAATTTCATTAGCAAAGGAAATGGTATTCCAAAGAGATGGGCAAACATGAGCGCTTAAAGTGTAGTAATGCCTGCTCTCAAACCTAAAGACCTAAATTTTATCCCAGGGAACACACACACACACACAAACTCACACACACACACACACACAACAGAGAGATAGAGAGAGAGAGAAGCAGAATTACAAAGTGGAAAGCACTTCATAGAGTGTTTTAAAGTGACCATAGCGTTACAATTAAGGATCATTAAATTTACAATTTTTAATATTATTAATCAGTAATCATATTTTTACTTTAATGCACACCAATATGTAGTATTAACAGAAAATTTTCATAGAAATTAAATGGCAAATTTTAGTATATAACTATTTATTTGCATTTTTCCTTTTCCTAATTTCCTTATTAGTTTCCATTTAACACTATTTTAATCAGTATCTGAATTTAAATTTTTTTCACAGTGTAGTCAGGTCCATGCCAAAATTAGGTATTATATTTTGAGATGAGTCAGTAATCTTGGTAGAAATTTCTCTAGTATGTCTCTGAATAAGTACAGTGTGTACAGATTGGTTCTTAATAGCTCAAGACTGTTTTAAATGGTCTGCATTGTTGTAATTCTCAATGAGCTATACTTCTCAGACTTCATAGAATATGCCACTCAAACTGGTATTTAATGACCCTGTTTACAATTTATGATTTTGAATTTTCATACAAAAAAATTGTTCAAATTCTTTTCCCTCCCAAAGCTCCTTCCATATATTTTCCCTTATTACCTACTCACTTCATATTCTTCTTTTTCTCTTAATAAATGTGGGAGCCTAGCCTGTTTGGATGCTCATCTTTCTAGACCTGGATGGAGAGAGGAGGACCTTGGACTTCCCACAGGGCAGGGAGGGAACCATGACTGCTCTTCGGACTGTAGAGGGAGGGGGAAAGAAGTGGGAGGAGGGAGAGAGGAACGGGGGGGAGGGCGAGGGAAATGGGAGGCAGGGAGGAGGCAGAAATTTTTTTAATATAAAAATATATAAAAAATAAATGAATAAATAAATAAATAAGTGATATATAAAGATTAAATAAATGCATATAATTAATCAGGGAGTCTGTTTTGTATTGGCCAACTTCTCATTGTGAGGCCTGCTGGAGTAGGGTTGATAAACCCAGTAAAGTTTCATTGAAAAATAACTGATACTTTTCATCATGTATCAATTGTAAACGGATTCTTGATTTCGTGTTATATCCCATGTTCACTTTCTCCTTTCAATGCTGGGATCCCATCTGACCTACATCTGTGTAGGCCTTGTGCATGCTGTCTGTGAGTTCATCTTGCATCTGCACTGCTGTGTATGGAAAACACTACTTTTTGGATTCATCAATTATTTTTGTCTCTTACTATCTTTCTATCCCTTCTCTAATTAAATATCTGATTGATCCTTGAGAGTGGTTTGATGGAGTAATCCCATTTAGGCTAAGAGTTTCAACACATCTCACTCTCTCCATACCGACAAGTTGTGGTCACTGTGTTAATTACCAACTGTTCCAAGAAGTTTGATATGGGATGAACTTCTATATATGTGTTGCTTTTATTGGTTGATGAATGAAGTTGTTTGCACCAATGGCTTAGCAGAGTAAATCTAGTTGAGAAGTTCAAACAAAGATACAGAGAGAGAGAGAGAGAGAGAGAGAGAGAGAGAGAGAGAGAGAGAGAGAGAGAAGGCAGAGTAGAGGAAACACCATGCTACTCCTAAAGGAATAACATGCTGCAATGGTAAGTCACAATCGCATGACAAGACACAGACTAATATAAATGGATTAATAGTGAAAGCTAGCCAGTTAGCAATCTAAGACATTGACCAAACAATTCTAACAAGCCTCAGATTGGTTATTCCATATGTGGCTATGAACAATTGAGGGGAACCTGGTGAGTGTCAGGTTCTGCTGATGGTGAGTGTTGGACAACTCAGACTTCCCCCTTGGCCACCAGGGAGAAAAACACTCTGAGTTGGGAGTAGGTCAAAGCAGAATCTCACTTTATTGCATTAAGGGAGGAACTTATATAGGGTTGAGGTTGTGGGCTGGAGTCTTGGGATGGAGTGAGGTGGAGTGTGGAATAAGGGCCAAAAATTTCCTGCCACATCAGCGGTGGCTAGGCAGAGGCGGGCCTAGGTCAGGGTGTGCTGAGTCACTCCTATCCAAACTCAAGTAGACAGACTAAAACATACCTACAACTTGCCAAGGTACAGAGCATATGAAAATGGAAAGCACATTCCTGTAGCTATAGCATACCTTAATCTCCCAAAGCTCAGAAAAAAAAAAGCTAAAAAGGAAACAGAGAGACTATAAGAGCCAGAGGCATACCTGCATAGGCATAGTGTGTTCAGACACAGAACTGCTGCACATGTAAACTCACAGCAGAAAAGACAGCATGCCCAATCTGGGAAAATATCAAGCCCCACAAAATCCTAGCATAAAGAAAGTCTGTGGGTAGTTAATCTCACTCTGACCCATGGAGACGAGGTGGTTGATAGCTGTTGGAAGAGCAAACCAGTTTTTTGTAGTGGATAACTACTAGCTGGTCTCCCATAGAAGTCCACATACTCATAATTATGTGGGCAGTACTATTCAAACTTTGTGGCCTTAAACAATAAAAGGGAAATAAAGTTGGGTGGCTAGAGATGGCGGTGTATTTGACAGGGGTTGTGCGAGGGATGATTACTATCAAAGTACATTATACAGACTTTTCAACTAATTAAGACTTACAAGAAAACTATTTAAAAACTCTAAGTGGAAAAGGTTCTGATGACTCAGGATGAATATCATGTTTTATAATGTTTGAAGAAGTGCCAGTCCTTAAAATTTAAAATTTCAAGATTGAGAGGCTAGAGATGGTTCAAGGTTTAGAGCAGTTGTGCTTGCAGAGGACCCTAATTCGATTCCTAGTATCCACAAAGCAGCTCAAAAGTATCAATAACTCCAGTTCCAGGGGATCTAACAACCTCTTCCAATAACAAGGACAGCAATCACGTGATAAACAGACATACCTGCAGGCAAAACACCTACAAAGAGAAGCAAATTTTAAAATGGATAAAGTAAAATTTTTAGTTTATTTTGTACATATCCAATTCTCCCAATAGTATGATTAATTATTTGCTCAAAAATATTTTACAAGACTGTTTGGTAATGCAAAGGCATATGTTCCTCAACCCTTGTCCTTTCTGGGTTTCCTTTTACCAAAAATGAAGACACCTGGATAGGTTTCTGAAAACCAAGCATAGTACTGGAAAATGCTTTGTATGCAATCCGGCAAGAAAAGTAATCAAAAAAGTTTTACCCAACTGTGAACCTTATGAGCTATAGTAACAACTACCCAGAAAAATAAGCCTATTGGTACAACAGTGACAAGACATTAGTGGAAAAAACAAAGTACCTTTTGATTGTACTTAAGACCTACTCCAGAAGAGAGAACTCTTGTCTGGTATTGTTAACCTGGAAAAAAAAAAGACATGTCTAATTCAGCCATAGGCCCTAGGGGAAAAATTAATGCTATTAATCTCTATGTAAACACAGTAATAAATCGCCTCATAAGCTCTTGCCTTTACACACATAGATTAATTAATCTTTCAACCTTCCTTTTTTCTTAAAAAAAAAGCTTCAATTATAATAGATAGTGGTTTTTACAGCAATTCATAACTGGCCAGTGTGTAGCAAAGGGACTATGGAATTCTTAGCTCTAAATTATACATGCCACAACCTCTCCCAACAAGTTTCAGGGAACATCATAGAAAAAGCAGCAGAAAGAATTCAATATCCAGAGTCTGTGCATACTGGCAGCAAAACTCTATGTCAATAACAGGGATGGTCCACACATAACTCAGCAGCTATTATTTCATGCCCAATACTATGTACACCAGACACAGTCCAAGAATGGATGGGGCAGAGGCTCATAAGTCCTACCTGCAGCCCAGAAGGCGTTTTCTAATGATGGCTGCTGAGAAAGACAGAGTCAGTTTTCTTGACAGGTAAAACTTTTCTCCAGTAGATGGTCCTACACCTATGGACACATAGGCACACTAAGTGGACTCAGTGGTTTTTATTTATTTATTTATTTATTTATTTATTTATTTATTTATTTATTTTTATTTATTTATTTATTTATTTATT
>NC_022027.1:13906849-13910360 GCF_000317375.1 Microtus ochrogaster
TTTATTGGTTTTTCGAGACAGGGTTTCTCTGTAGCTTTGGTGCCTGTCCTGGAACTAGCTCTTGTAGACCAGGCTGGCCTCGAACTCTCAGAGATCTGCTGCCTCTACCTCCCTGAGTGCTGGGATTAAAGGCGTGAGACACCACTGCCCGGCCTCAGTGGTTTTTATTAAAAGATCAGATGAAGTTGGGTTAGAACAGTGATGGCGTAGGCATACGAGAATGATTGGAGGTAATAGGGGATGAATTTGGTCTAAACACATTATATAGATATATGAAACTCTCAAGCAAAAAGGAAAAATTAGCTAATATATACTTTGAATGTGTCAGTGCGATTATATTAAATCTTAAGTATTCATAATTGTTTCCTTTCTTTTTTGATCTACTTTTATTTAATCGTGTATTTTTTCTTCTATGCAAAAATGATGGTTTCATATGCATAATTACGCTTTTAAAGTTCTATTCTCTTTAACTGTGTTAAGGTGAAAGTTTCTAGGCAATTGAATAGGGAAATAACACTCTATTATTCATGAGAGAAAATCATATTTTGTAGAACTTGCTATTGCTCATAATTTCAAGATTTTTGTAGCATCAGTTTCCAAATAATTTAGCTTTTAGATAATTCCAAATGGACAGCAGTCACTTTCAGATGTTGAGGTATCAGATATCTGATGCCAGTTATTCAAAGTTCTGACACAAAATGTTGTTTGTGAAAGACAAAACAAAATACAACATTGACTCTATTGGGGTTTATCAATATACTAATATTCTAGATTATCTATTTGTGACACTATTGTGCAATTAACAATGAGTCAGAAATATCTTTCTTTCAGGTAGTTTCAATTCATTTAAAACCATAAGGCTCAATAATATGGCACTGTTTTTGGTCACACATTGTGAGAATTACAGAAAAATGCTGACTCACATGCATACATTCATAATAAATTGAGTATAACTGTTCAGCTATATTGTCTAGAATAACCTCCATCAATTCAGTACTCACAGTTATGACAGCAGAGTGGGTGGAAAGAATGTAAAAGCTAGGAAAAACTAGGAATTGTAGACTTTTGGATATGGAATGGCTTGTGTAATAGTCAGTTCATATTGTTCATATTTTCTCATATAAGACCTGCACATCCTAGCTCTCATGGAGATGCTATTGATAGTTGGTGGCTACTTAGAAATGTCTTGGCTGCTAGTAGGTTGTCTATGCCCCAGTAGGTCTCTATAGAAAATTCTCTGTTCAGATATATACTCCAATTTCAAATCAGATTATTTGTTGTTTTTTATATGGTTTTGAAGTATTTTTATAATTTGGATGTTAATCCTCTATCAGGAATGAATGAAATCTTTTCCCTTTCTCTAAGCAGCTTTCACTTTGTCTGAATGACAGTATTCTTAGCCCTAGAGATGCTTTTCATTTTCATGACGTTCAGTTCATCAATTTTTGATCTTGGTGCTGGGTTATCAGTGTTCTTTTCAGGAAGTTTTCTCCGCCAATTAGTTCAAGGCTATTCCACACTTATTTTTTTTTTCAGATTCACTGTAACTAATTTTACGCGGAGGTCTTTGTGACAAGTATGGATCTATTTGGATTCTTCAACATGCAGACTCTAGAACACACAGCTCTAAATGGGATGTCTCCATGAAATCCCTCCACTCAGAATCACAGAATTCTGGACGTGAAGAAGTGAAAAGAGTATAAGAGTTAAAAGTGATAGAGGTCACCAGAAAAAACAAGGACCAGTAAAACAACTGACTGGGCAAAGATCATATGAAGTGACAGAGACTGAAGGAGCAAGCATAGGATTAACATGGATCTGCACCAGATCCTCGGTATATATATTATTGCTTTCAGTTTAATAGTCTTATGGGACTCCTGAGTGTATAAACTAGTGGGTTTCTGATTATTGTGCCTCCTCTTAGAGGTTCTTTTCCTTCTGTTGGTTTGCCTTGTCCAGCTTGGACATGATGGGTTTTTTTTTGTTTTTCATATTATATTTTATTTTGCTACATTTTTAGAAGTTTATTTTTTTTTAAAGAGACAGAAAGAAATTAGATCTTGATGAGAAGGGAGTTGGGAAGGAACTGTGATAAGTAGAAGGAGGAGAAATTATAGTAAGAATATATTATATGAGAAAATATATTTTAATAAACCAGGGGAGTGCAAATAAAAGAAAATATAGAGGAAAGAGAACAACAACGGGTCGATCAAATTGCATATTATAATTATAATTATACTATGCTATGTAAGTGTGAACATTTCTATACATGTTCTGGTTTATTTGCTAAAAATCATAAAATTTACTTATAATTTTTCCATTGTATCCTGAAAGACATTATTTCATATTATAATTTGTGTACTATTATACAAAAAATGTTTGTGAAACCTTCATAGCTCAATTCACTAATGCATTTGTCAGTATGCCATTAGTATTTAAAATAGTATTCTCTTCCTGCTTCATAATTATAAGTATCAAATTTATTCCTTTAGAAAACAAAGAAATATTTGGATTATCATGGCTTAACTAATTTCATGATGGTCTTAATTTCTTATGGATTTCCTATTTGTCATAACTGTCATGAAATTTCCGTAATTTATCATCTTTGATGTCCTAAGCTAGCATATGGCTCTCTGTTACATAGGTTAATAAGTAAAATATTCTAAAAAGTCCTCATTATAGGACATTTATGCATGAATGTACATTTTCATTATGAGGTCTTGTTCTAATGCCCATTCTTTGGAAAATGCAGATATACAATGCAATTCATTGGCACGTACCAGTAGATATGACCCTGTTTGGTCTTGAATATATAAAAAGCAGAAAACCCCATCATTCATACTATATTGTGTAATATACACTCCAGTACCAATATTAAGCAGTGACGTATGAAATATAATCAATTATCCATAATGAGATCGTTGAGAAGTGAAATATTTCCTTTACACATCTTTCTATTCACTAATTTCAGAGATTTTTCAGATTAAACATCTTATTTTATGCTGAATGCATCTTTTGAAGTGATAAGAGCTTTTAATATTGTGCGTATGTATGTATCAGATCATGTATGTAGTTTTACATACCATGATGTGGATTTGAACACTTCTGAAGACTCAAAAGAACAATAATAATTTCACATTTGGATATTAAACTTAATAAAATAAACCATTTTATGTTTTGTATATGCATAAACTATTTTCCAAGAACACACGATTTAGTCTCATTAAGATATCTAGGACACATTACATTCCAATTTATGTTTTTCTAGTTTAATGCTGAATTCACACATCTGCATTAAAGATTACGGTATAAATTATGTCAGTGCAGAATTATATAGACTTGAATAGAAAGTTGAGCAATAATATTCATTGTTCTACTAGTGATGACCAGGCTGCTGGATTGCATTTTCCAACCTGAATACAAGAGAATGTCCTTTGTCCTACCATAACTTGACATGCCATAATTTGCTGATTCCCATGGCATGCCTGCCTCTTTTTTTTTTTTTTTTTTT
>NC_022027.1:13910522-13913658 GCF_000317375.1 Microtus ochrogaster
TGCCTGGCTCTTTTTGAATGAATATGGAGGAGGGGTGAATTGAGGGGGTTGGAGTAGAAGTCGGGGGAGGAAGTCAGAGGAGAGAAGGAAGAGGAGGTTGTGGTTAGGAAGTAAAACAAATGTAATAAAAAAATAAACTCAAAGAAAATAAGAGATAAAACAATATTAGATGCAAATAAGAAAATATTCAGACTTTAAAAAATAAAAATTCATTTTACAAAATATACCAAAATCCACAGGTGGTAGCAGCATCAGTTTTATGGTGTAGATATATTACGATACCTGTTTATACAAAAGAAAGAAAAAAGAACTGGGATGAGCTTAGTGGTCACTTTCACCCTGCTCTGTGTGGTCCAACCATTTCTTGCTATGTCTACATCATTTCTTCTAGGAATAGGAATGTTTACCCAGTACTCTGTATATTCAAATTCCATATTGTTTATTTTTATTTCTTTTTAATTTGATGGAGGTAGCATGTCCCAGCAGAAATTTCAAAAGAAACTTTTGAATTTTAAACAGTGTTACACTTGTAAAAATAAGGAGATCTTTCTAATTGAATACTTTGTGTATTTTGAAATACCATTAGCATGAAGGGATGGTAGCTAGAAGGTTATGGCTTACAAGTATTGTGTTTTGGTATCTATTGACAAGAAACAGTGTTGTGATGTACATTTTATTTTTATTGATTATCAACTTAACAGCATCTATTATCACCTAGGAGACCCAACTCACAAAGTGTGTGCAAATACAGCAAAAGCAAATTTCATGCCCATTAATTATAATAATGTAGTCATAGAAGGGTTTTTTTGGTCGTGTTTTTTTGATTTGCTGTTAGTCTTATGACTTCATTTTTCATCCTGTGGATGATCCATTTGCTATTAGTGTGCTTAGGAAATGAGAGAATAGGCAAGACAGAAAGACAGAAGTTTTTTTTTTTTCTTTTTTCTTGTTCATTGAGCGGCATCCTTGAACCAGTATGTTGTTTGAGTATCTATTTTTAAGCTGTTCTGTAATTTATGCCCTTTTTTGAGAATGTAAAAAAAATTGCAAGAAGGACAGAGAACAAAAATATTTCAGCAGCTAACATAAAGGTGAGGGAATTGGAAAATATTTTTCCATAGCTGAGGTCTATCTGTCTAGGATAATAGGGCAGCATCCAAGACGAGGTTCCTCATTGTTGCTAATTTGTTCTTGTGGTCTGATGGGATATGGGATGTGAGAGGGTCTGAGTTGAAGAAGCTATATATTCATTTAGATAGTTCTTACTTAGAAACTGGATTGGTGGGTGGAATGGTGATCTCAGTGGCTATAAAAAGCTGCAAATAGACTCTGTGAAAACAATGTGGACACTGTTAACTCCCATCCACTCATATATCATATGTGACATGATTGATACTAAGACTTTTCTGAAAAATCACTACATTGTGACTTAGGGAGACCTGCTTTGAAGCATGAGTGTGTGAGAAAGATGGGTGGCTAAGTTTTACATTTCTTTTATTCTACTTATTCTGTAAAGAATGCAGCTTTCCTCTGTTTGGAGACCCACTAGTAGCCACTTAGAAATGCCCCCATCTCTTTTCACTTCTGAGTCTAAGAAGTTGTGGGTAGTTTGAAGCATAGAGGAGAGCCAGGAAGATATGCTGCAGTTGATTTCGAAATTACAGAGTGTTTTACAAATGTGTTACATATCTGATGCTGGTATTTGCATTTCACACTGGAAGAGGGATAAAAAATGTATAGTCATGTGCCTGTTATTTGAACAAAATAGGAGCATGAGTACCCTGTATGTTTCTTCTGTTTTGTTAAAGTGCTATTATCTGTGCCAGAAGATCTGAACTGCCTTTGTAATGTTAAAATTTTAAAATCAAAGTTGACAAAACACATTATCAAGAGAGTGAAAAGGAACGCAGAGAGTAGAAAATGTGTGTAAATCATACACATGACAAGACATAAATAAACAGAATATATACAGTATTCACAAAATAGAAGCAAAGAATTCTTTCAAAGCTGAGTAAGTGACTTGACTAGACATTTCTTCAAACAAGTTATAAAAGCAGTCAAAATCACATGTCATAATTTTTGGTACCACTTTCTATCATGGAAATAAAAATCAAAATTACATTGATTTATTTTTAGGATATCATTTTCTGGGCATGACATAGCTATTATACTCAAGAATAGCTGCAACCAATATTTTATGCAGAATACCTATAAATTGGGTCTATCACAATTTTATCATGGATTGGATAGGGGTCTGAAAAAGGACACTAAAAATAAATCCAACACTAGCTCAGAATTGATTATAATAAAGGGTTATTTATTTAGGGGTAGACTCACAGATCACAATCCTCGGCATGAACAGGGAACAGGAAATAAATCACACTGCTGAAAGAGAGGCCTGGTACACGCTTTACCTCAGCATTTATAGTATAGGAGGCCATCCAAGTGGGAGGTTACTTAAAGGCTACTAGCTGTAGGAATTACTACAGAACCTGCCCTTTTGTTTAAATAAAAAAGTTCCAAGCCTAATAAAAAAATTATATACAATAAGAACAAATATCAGGTATAAAATTAGAATTACAACCAGCATAAACAATGTCAAGCAAGAAACATTTGATAAATGTTTCAATAATCATCCTATCCTATGGAGTTTAAGTCTTGAATTATAAATAACTTGGCCAAGTCATGAGAGAAAAGTAATTACAACTACCTAGTCTTCAACCCCTCAAAGACGCAAGAAGGGAAATAGTATTATTTGAATAAGCAGGAAGAAATCAAGCAACTTCCAAACTGTGCAACAAATGATCGAGGCAATCACCCAATGACTCCTTTGTAATGCTGGAACAACCATCTTTGCCTAAGGCCTAGGGTAACTGACATTCCATTTTCAGAGACAGGAAATTTTCAAAACCTTCTCAATCTTTTTTTTTCTTTTCTTATTTTTTTATTGAGAAAAGGAAAAAAAAAGTATCTGCCTCCTCAGAGCCTCCCGTTTCCCTCCCCCTCCTCCCAACCTTTTCTCCCTCCCCCAAACTCCTCTCCACCTCCCTCTCCAGTCCATAGAGCAGTCAGGGTTCCCTACCCTGTGGAAAGTCCAAGGTCCGCCCCTCTTCGTCCATGTCTAGGAAGGTGAACA
>NC_022027.1:13915978-13949538 GCF_000317375.1 Microtus ochrogaster
AGAATACAATTTCTATGTATCTAAAGAACCTGATTAGACTAACTATATGTATGGCAAACATGGATGACTATTAACCTATAATTATTAATACCAATAAAACTTAAAGACTAAGACTTTATATTAGAATATTAAACAATCTTTAAACAACTGTGCCAAAAATGAGGACAATGGCCTATAAATGTAAACATTATATAAGTATCTTGATCAGAGGTAGAAGTTCATATTGCAATATGATAAATGTATAAATATATCCTAAAATTATACCAATATACAAAATGTCTTAAGCAAAGCTAAAACATGCATGTATACAATATGACAAAATAACTTTGCCTAGGTATGCAAATATTGTAGATGAAAATAGGAACATATTCAATATAATTTAAGTTTCTGTCAATATACAAGAATTTATACAAATTTAATTTGCCTATAAATAATAGCTAACAAGTAGTCACTCCATTTCACTATTATTATTAGTGTGAGTAAACTCACACTAATCTATTATCCTATTCAATTTCCTTTCTTTCTCAAGAGATCCTTGAGCTTATATAATTTTCCCCAACCCCCAACCCTTTAAACAATTATAATCAACCTGTAAATGATGTCCCTAACCCTGAGAGCAAACTTTGTTGGGAGAGGGGAAGTTGTCTTCTAGAATTACTTCCAGCTGTTATGAGGGCCATGTTCTTTCTATGATATCCTGTGAAAGTAAAATGATGGTGAAGCTCCAAGATTACTGTCTGGTATAATTGCAAATAGTCCCTGAGTATTCAATAAAGGTTTTCTGTGGTCCCTATTTGGAGTTCTGGCCAGAAAGTTACAAAAATGTGTACCAATTAAGCTAATCAAGTTGGAAACTTCTTGAGGAGATGATACCCCAAAACAGATCTTATAGTAGTACTATCAGCGTCATGATATATCAACCAGATGGAGTTATTGTTGTGGGGCCCCATCTTCTTCTTGCAAACTTCAAAGATTATTGCAGGAAAATTTAATGTTCATTGTGGAAAAGTTATATATTACGTATACAGACATATATATTAAATGAAAGTTACAGAAAAGACAAAAATAGGTATGAAGAAAAAAGTAAAAATTTCTAAATTCTTTTTTCTTTCTGTCCCATACATGAGACAAAACTCTGAATTTTTATTTTAACAACATGCTTGGATTTAGAGAAGAAGAGAACCAGTGTCCAACTCCAAAGCCAGCTTTGATTTTTAGGTGAGTCAAGATTATTATTTTAGTTAGTATTCAGAGATTCTTACCTTCAGATGACTTGTCCTCATACGTGAAAATTCTCTTTACTTAGTGATCCTATCTGGATAACTATCTTTTCATCTTTAGGCATCTAGATGCCCAGGGTATCTTTCTCTTAACTTATTGAATATCAATATTTTTCTGCAAGGACAAGAAGAGAACCTTGCCCCAACCCTTATAATGACAACCAATTCCTTTTCTGGTTTAGCTGTTAATTTTCTGGGACTATTTAAATCTTTGTTATAAACTAAGGTTTTGTTTAAATGAACTATTAGGTGTTATCCCAACAGCTGGTTGTAGACTGGAAATGTTTCCTAACAGTCTTTTAAAGTCACTAAGAGTCTGTAATCAATCTCTTCTAATTTGTGCCTTTTTGCATTCTTTTTTTCTGTAAAACATTTTATAATCTAGGTAACTGACAGAATATCCTCTCTGTACTTTTTCAGGAGCAATTTCTAATCTCCATTTTGGGAAAAATTTCTTTACTTCTTCAAACATTCTTTCTTCAAACATTATTTATGTTTGAATCAGATAGCAAAATATCATCCATTTAATGGTAAATTAAAGATTTAAGAAATTTTAATGTATTATTTTCAATGGCTGACTTACAAAGAATTGGCATAGGGTGGGATGTTAAGCATTTCCTTTGGAAGGATAGTCCATTGGTATCTCCTAGTAGGTTGAGAATTATTTTAAGTGGTCACTGTGAAGGTAAATTTTTCTCTGTCCTTTTCTTGTAAAGGTATAGTGAAGAAACAATCTTTTAAATCAACAACTCTAAGAGGCCATCTTTTTGATAATAAAGAAGGCAGAGGAATTCCAGATTATAGAGAGCCCATAGGTTGAATTACCTTTTTAAGAGCTCTAAGATCTGTCACCATTCTCCATTTACCAGATTTCTTTTTAAAAACAAATACAGGAGAATTCCAATGCCTGATTGATTCTTCTATATGGTGAGCATCTAGTTGCTCCTGTATCAACTGTTCTAAAATTTGCAGTTTGTCTTCTGTTAAAGGCCACTACTTAACCCATATTGATTTCTCAGTTAACCATTTTAAAAGTAGGGCCATTGGTACCTCTGAAGGTCTGTTAGTTCCTTTGTGTTTTTGTACAGCCTGTACAGCTGGTGACCATTGTGTATAGTACTTTATAATTTTCTTCCCACAATTATGAGTTTCTGGGACTGCAGGAATGTTAAATTGGGTATTTCATTGCTGCCGCAGGTCACAACTCTATAAATTCACTGCAATATTAGACACACATGGCCTCAGCCTTCCTCTCTGTCCTTCTAGCCCTAATCATTCAACCCATCTCATGCTTTGTTTTACTTGAGATAGGGTTCCAATTCCTAGTGATTGAACATATGCCTCTTGAAGAGACTAATTTGGATGCCAAGGTTCTGGAGTAATGATACTCATGTCTGCACCAGTGTCTATCAAACCCACAATTACAATGCCATTTTTACACTTTCTTTTTTTGGGGGGGGGATTTTTGAGACAGGGTTTCTCTGCAGCTTTTGGTTCCTGTCCTGGAACTAGCTCCTTGAAATCACAGAGATCCACCTGCCTCTGCATCCCGAGTGCTGGGATTAAAGGTGTGCGCCACCACCTCCCAGCCATTTTTACACTTTCTTAGCTTTGGTCTTTGATCATTTATAGAAGTCTGTCACAATATATATTTCCTATTTTCTATTGGAATTTTTTATTTATCCTACATGCTTATTTCATCACACAGAACATACATATGGTCTTTTACAAAAGGCACTGGATTTTTCAATTTTTCTTGTGAGACATGTTCTCCACAGTAACTGGGAATGATTGGACATGTTTTGACTTGAAGGCCTGTGAGATGTCCCCCCAAGGAGTTTCCCAATGGTATAAAGTTGCCTTGTCTGTTTTTTTGTTGATCTGAATTCATTGGTCTTTGCCACACCTTCTACATATACCTGAAGGCTGAATCCTCCTTTTTGCCATTCCCAGAAGAGAAATTATTTCTAGGAATTTTTTGTCTACAATCCCTTCTTTGATATCCTATTCTATCACAATTAAAACATTTGGTATTTTAATGTCTCCTCAGTCATTTGGAAATTGCTTCCCCTACCCAAAATTCAGATTTATAGTCAAATGTCTCAATGTTCATTATATGTAGGATCCATTCATCCATTAGTGCTGATCTAACCTTTAAAGATACAAGTATCTTTTTGCATTCTAAGTTGGCATTTTCAAAAGCCAAAGATTCAATAAGTACTCATCTAGCATCTGGGTATGTTGCTTCTATTTGTACAGCTTTAGTTAATCTTTGTAAAAAGCTAATAAAGATCTCTCTCTGGCCCTGTTTAACCCTGGTATATGATTCGTTTTCCTAGTTCTTGAATCCTGTCCCAAGTATTTAGGGCTTCTTTGTGGCATAGGGACAAGATTTTTTCATTGTAAAGAGCTTGAGTCTGTGAGTCAGCCTACGTGCCCTCACCAAGAATTTGATCTTGAGAAGTCTCAATCCCTTTTGCTTTTCCCTGTTGTTCTAAAGTTTTAACATCTTTCTTAAATAATATTTAAACAAAAATCATTTAGTAGGTAAAAGTCAGCAAGCATGCAAAGGTGGGAGACTTTCTGGGCTGTGAACCAGTTAGGCCTTTAAGCTGGCCCACTTGGTAGTTATGAAGCTCAGCCCCATGTGGGGTACCAGATGAAGAAAGATGCTAAAAAGAAATTCCACAATAACTCATAACTGAGTATAATAAAGGGTTATTTATTTAGGGGTAGACTCATATATCATAATTCTTTGCACAAACAGGGAACAAGAAATAAATCACACTGCCTGAAGAGAGGCCAAACATGTGCTTTACATTAGCATTTATAGTATAAGAGGCCACGGCCAAGTGGGCAGGTAATTTAAATGCTACAGGCTATAGGAATTCCTATAGCAGGAGTCCATGAAGTTCCACCTACTAGAAAGAATATTGTCAGTTTGTGATTATTAGACAGGGGAATGCCATTTTCTTCAGTAGTATAGGCACTAATTACTTTGTTTTAGTTAAGCTCTGCCACAAAACTGCAATTAAACCCATTGGATCATTCTCAAAAAGAGCCGTGAAAACAGGAAAGACATTGAAATTGGTTTTAGTCATGAGGAATGGGAAGAAAATAGAGAATGAGAGTGATTAGCATCTATTATAAAAATATCTTCAAATATAAAGCAAAAAAATCTGCCTTGAATACTAGTTACCATATTATACCTATTGCTGCATGGCACTTAGTTTGTGAATTTGAACATATGGAAATGTAACTGCATAAATAAACAATTTCTAATTATTCTTTTGAAGATGAGATCATTGTCTCTTGCTGTTATGTAAGAAAGTTTCAAAACTGGAAAAGGGAAAAACTCATATATTCAATATGATAATAAATTGGAATTTGGATTGAGTTGTCAGAGGTGATGGGAGTTGCAGCAGGTGACAATAGTGTTCAGATGTCAACCCAACAGAGGAATGACTTTTTGACAGAAGAGAATCCTATCTGGGCAAAGCCTGTGGAACCACTGACTCTGGTAACTGTTGCTCCCATCTGTAATTTCATGTGTGCAAAAGCAGCTATGGTGTCTCCCCAATATCTGTACTGTAGTATGCAAACTTACATGATGTGTATATATGATCTTATGATTGTATCTCAATCTTATAGGCACATATATCCATGTATGGTTAGAAAGATGAGTTGTCATTAAGCTGTATAATTTTCATATATGAAAAATATACTAGGATGCACTTTATAACTCGATCTATTGTTTCATGTTAACTATAAGACATATAAAAGCCTGATTTGTTCCTTTTACTCAAGCTATACACAATTAGCTCATGTGCTCATGTTCACTTCAGAGCAAGTTCAAACTAGACTAAATGTTTCTGTAAATAGATCTTAAGTTAAAAACTTTACAGATATGCACAAGTTCAGAGTTGTAGATGTCTAACTAGGATAATTAATATAAAGCAACTTAAAAAATTAGGCCAATTCGTCACTTTATAAATCTGGCTGATAAAACCTGAATCTCTGTGTAGATCTCTTAGTGTTTTTTCTCACCCAGGCACTGTGCCTCCAGCCTCTGGTCACAGTTACACCTGGAACCTTGAAAGCTTGTGTTGCCATGGTAAATGGCTTGGTTCCTTATCATTTACCCAACACATAAGTTATCATCAGTAAATGTAACTCTTGTAACTCTTTTTCTTATTGCCTCAAGATCCTGTAAAAAAAATGTATTTAACATAGAAGTAGAGAAAATTGGAACAGAAGTATTGAAACAGAGAGATGAGAAAAAAAAATGAAACTAAAAAATTAGAAATAGAAAATTACGAACAATTAGGACAAGAGAACTAGAATTAATAAAATAAAAAAAAAATGAGCCTCAGAGTGTAGGCATAAATCACAAAATAATCGCATACCAATTTGGAATTATGATTAATAAAAGGGTTATTTATTTAAGAGAAAACTTACAGATCACTGTCCTAAACAACAGTCCTCTGCTTGACCAGGAACAGAGTGTAGTAGCCAGAAGCAAGAGAGCAAGAGTAGGGCTACTGCTGCTTTTTAAAGCAAAAGAGACCATGCCCAACTGGGCTGGTATCATAAAGGCTATTAGCTGAAGAAGCAAAAGGAGCTCCTGCAACATCAGATTGTGTGTGAAGTTATAGAAATCTTTCAATTCTTGCTCCTGACAAATCTCTGAGTTAATCTGGGTAGTGGCTAAGAGCTGGACTTCCAGACCACTACCACTAAACTATGTGTGTGTGTGTGTGTGTGTGTGTGTGTGTGTGTGTGTGTGTGCGTGTTTTTATGCTATATTTATAATATATGCTTATGTCAAGAGAAGAGTAAGTGAGTAATTAAAAATGTAAACAGTAAAGAAAAAGTTAGCACTTGTAAATGCCATTTCCCAATGCACAGGGTTCATGAGGGAGTGGACAAGTGACCAGTTTTATTTCAGTTAGTAAAGAACAATTCAAATATCCTATGACATTGCCAAGGAAAGCTCAAATAATTATTCAAACCTTATAAAAATGTAATTTTGTTGGAGTTCACTTTGTAATACTGAAGATATTTAAGCATTGAAGTAAATAATAAAGGCTGAGATATAACATCATGAAATAAAATAATATACCACAAATTTTTATTGACAAAATTTGAAATTAATGAATAATTAAGCCTGACATAATAGTAAAACTCTGCAAAACAAGCATAACAGGAAAATAATATTTAGAAGTCACCAGGTTGGTCTATTAACAAGGAGCATAATAATTATATAATTTTAGAAATATCTTACCATAATCTACTTACTTAGTTTAGAAGAAAAATACTTTCTGCCATATTGATAAATATGGGTTATACCTACTGAAAAATAAGACAATTAGCCCAGTATTACCAAAAATTGGAGCAAACAACATAATGTCTGATAAGGTACTTTGAGAGCAATAGATATCACAGTAAAGGTAGTTACACAGAGACATTAGCCAGATGGAAATGGAACATGTTATAGAAGAAACTACCTGTCCTGTTAAAACAGTCATTCTCAATCTGTGGACCATGACCCCTTTTGAGGTCGAATGATCCTTTTACAGTGTTTTCTCAGACCATCATAAAGAACAGACATTTGCATTATAATTCATAACAGTATCAAAATTACAATTTGTTACAAGTAGTAACAAAATAATTTTATGTTTCGGGATCATCAAAACATGAGCAATTGTATTAATGTGTCTCAGAATTAGGAAGGTTGAGAACCACTATTTTAAAAGATGGAAAACAATAAATAAGATATTGAGAGAGAAGGCATTGTGCGCATTCAGTATGTTCAACTGTGGGGTAAATTCTGGAAATGCAAACAAATGGATGTATAAGACATTCATTATCATAAATGTTAATTATAGCTGGATACTGTTTATAAGAAAATATTTTTAAAAACTCAAGTACATTTTGTATAATATGCTTTTTCTTTTAAAAATATGAACTAAATTGTTTAGGGATAGTGAGGCATAATGCTTTTAAGTTATCAAATGATTCAGTAAATTTAATAAGTCATGAATGAGACTTTCCATGAAGGTCAGCCCTCTGCATTCAATTTTTTTTTTTTTGGGGGGGGGGTTTCGAGACAGGGTTTCTCTGTGGTTTTGGAGCCTGTCCTGGAACTAGCTGCATTCAATTTTACACATCAACCTACTTCCTCACTTTGCTTTCATAATGTAGGTACGGTGGTACACAGATATAGAGTTCTTCTCCAGTAACAAACACAGAAATGGGTAAGTGTTTCTTTCTATTTTTTGAAATTGTTGCTACCTTTTAAACTACAGCTATTATAGTCAGCAATTGCAATTCAGCAGCTGCCTGTCAGTAGAAGCTGGAGTTGGGTCACAAGAGAATTATCCTGTTCCCTCAAACACCAACTCTTTCAAAGCTACTAAAGGAACTTATGTAAATCTCTGTCCCTCTGAAGAACTCAAGATTCAAAGGTTGAGGTAGAATTCTGCTCCCTAGAAAGCTAAGTAACAAGCAGCTCACCTAACTCCCCTCCTCATGTCTCCCAAGTTCTCCTCCTGCTTCTCCTAGCCCCTCCTTAAAAACTCTTCTCTACTTGGCTCCTCCCTACCACTTCTGATCAGCTAGTTGATGACTCAGTCTCCTTACCACAGATGAATTTTATTTAATCAAACACATCTTAGCATCATTTAAAAGTGCACAATAAACAAAAGTAACACATCTTAAAATAATATTCTCCAACAGGTAAGAATTAAAAGATATAGCTTGAAACAACTGCATCTTAAAGTCCAAGATAGAAGGTCAAATCATTGGTTCATGTTTTTAATCTCCTGACCAAAAAAAATATTGGTCCATCAGCAGTGTCTATGAGTTTCTCATCATGTTCAATCATTTTCCTTCTGAACTGTGATGTTTTCCGCATGTTTTCTCTCTCATTACTTAAAAACTCACGAAAAATATTTGCATACATACATGAGTGTTAATGTTTTCTTCCCATTTTAGTCATATTATAACTCACTTTACTTTCAAAAATAGATTTGCTTCATCTCAATAGAACTCCCTTCAGCAATGTTTACATTATAATAAAACAAAATATATTTTTAATTAATTAATTGTGTGTGTGCGTGCTTTTGTGTGCATGTGCAAGCGTGTGAAACCAGATAAACGGTGGTACAAGTAGAGATAAGAAGGGCATATTAGAACCCCTGAAACTGTAATTCCAGGTGTTTGTGAACTGGCTGACTCAAATGCTGAAAAGCAAACTCAAGGGCTCTTTAAGAGCAATGCACCCTCTGTGCTAATTGCTTTTTTATCAAATAGACACAAACTAGAGTTATCGGGCAAAAGGGAACTTCAGTTAATAAATTGTTTCGGCAAGATCAACTTGTGGAAAGGTCTGTGGAAAATTTTCTTGATTAATCAAAGAAATGGAAGGCACAGCCCTCTGTGGGCAACAACACTTTTGGGGAGGTTGCCCCATTCAGAATGTCAAGTAGGCCATAAAAGCAAGCCAACCTGTCAGCAGCATTCTTTGGTAGTTTTTGCTTCCATTTCTTTCAGAATTTCCTTGAGCTTCTGCCTTATCAACCCTGAGAGATAGACTGTAAACTGTAAAGTGAATCAAGTTAATTCCCCCACCACCAATTTTGGTGATGACCTTTGTCACAGCAGCAGAAAGCAAACTAGAAAGCAAAGCAGGACACACTCAAAACCCCTAAGCCATTCCTCAGGTCCTGAAATGCAATATCTCTGTTAAGTCGGGAGCATGCCTTTTCCATTCATATTTAATCCTCAGTCAATAGTTTTTACTACCCTTGTGATTCATTTATTCTGAATTTAGTGAATTATTCTGTTGGCCCAGATCATTAATAGTATTTGTGGAGTATTTCTTGACTAAATAATTCTCATTGAAATGACATCTACTCTGTTTGAATTTAAACTATTAGAGTCACAGAAAACCAAGGTCTTAAACTTATTTATACTTCAAGTAACCTTTTAAGTTTTCAAACTGTTGCTGCTATTTATTTAACACTTTGATACTTGTCAATCTTTGTGACAAGTATTTCATAATTAATTAACCCTTAAATTGGTTATATTTTACCAGAAAATTTTATTGATGAAACAAATCTAGGCTCGCAGAAGTTAGCAAATTATACAAGTCACAAAGCCAAAATAAGACAAAATAATTTATTTTTTGTTTTTCCTTTCCAATGAATTGAAATTAAAACATAAGAAACAAGAAAGCTGTATGTGTAAGGATAAAAAGCTATTACAGGATAAATATAATCTTAAAGGCAAAACAGATTGCTGAAACTATAATGATTAAAGAGAACATGATAAGTACTTCCTATAATCTCTTATGTTCATTTTATTTCCCACTTCCTCATCATTTTACAAAGACAGATTCTTATAGTACATTGTAAAATTTGTGGAATTGAAATTATATATTATGTTCTCCTTTTGTGTCATAAAAAATTTATCATTTTATTTTTTAGATCACTGAATATGCATCATTTGAGTAAAGATATACCAAAGTTCTTTAATCCCTTTGGCAAGACACCTTGGTTGAGTTCATGTTTGGAACATTATGACTGATGTGCTATAAATGTTACCAGTAGCTTCCTGTGTAGAACCAAAAAATTAAATAGTTGGATATTACAGAGAAGTATATATTCTGAATTAAATGGTAAAACTTTTGTGCAACTGTTAATCATTTACAAAATGTAGTTTCATCCTAGAATCATTAATTCTCCTATCTCCTAATCTTTCATTTTGATCACCACTTAACTTTATCCCTCAGTATTTATTCTCTTCTTTTGTTACATTAAAATTCTACTCTCCTTTCACTTTTTATTTTGTTCCAATATAGATATTTTAAGGCACCTCTCAATCCCTGAAAGACATTATCTTCAGTATTGCTGAAGACAACATACATATTGGTTTCAGAACATAGAGACCTCAGTCTTAGTCTGACCAAAACTTACCCTTTCCTTTATGTAGCACTATTAATAAAAACCTAGAGACAGATATTGGAATTCAACCTGAAGGCCAGAAAAGCAAAACAACCAATCACTGGCTCTTACCTCTACCTCAGTCTGAAATGGTGATTCTGCCTCCAGAAATCTGTTTGAGAGTTGCCCCCTTCCATTTTATATTCCTCTGTAGAACTGGGATTAAAGGCATGCGCCAGTCACATCTGGTTTCTAATGCAAACTAGTATGGCTACGGGGATTAAAGTTATGTTTTACCACTGCCTGGTCTGTAAGGCTAACCAGTGGAGCTCTTTTACTCTCTGATCTTTAGGCAGCTTTATACAAATGAATTATTACACTTGTCTAGCTTTCATCATCCCCCTAAAAAAGGTGCTATGTCAGCTATTAGGGGAGAAAAGACAGCAGTTGTCTTTCTAATACTGGACACTATAATCTAAGATACATCCATTGCCATCAAGAAGATTTTACTGGTAAATGGAAGCACAATTGTTACTAGGTTAACTAGCTGCTTTAGAACTGCATTTATTGTTTCCTCTGCAGTAGGCAATTCTATTACTTAAACTTTGTTCCTGGTCAGAAGCTCATGGCTAGGGAGGTATTAAGCCTTTGAGTAGAACTCGATATTGCTATTTTGCTAAATGGTTCTGGTGTTAACTTGCCTTTTACATTTTAATGATTATATCCATAAACCTAGGTCATTCTCAACATTTGTCAGAAAAGGTGTTTTTTTTTTTGTACTGGACAGTGGTCAATGAAAAGATACATAACTGGCTAAATTGCTGAGAATTAGGAACTTTGTGATCTTCCATAAATGGAAGATTATTCACATTAACCACATCATTATGAAGGCTCAGCAAACACCTAGAAAGGGGAGGGAAAAAAGAATGTAACAGCAGAAATATGGACACGAGTGCTATGAAATGCTTTCTTTTGCAAACAAAACAATGAAATTTGTAGCTAGGAACCAGTATCTGTGGTTACCTACTTAAGACCAACATAAAATCAAGCCAACCAAAATTCTATTGTAGTTGGGATAGATGATTTCTAGACCTTACCGTATACCAAAAGTTAATTAAGAGTGCATAGTTTACTGGGGAGTGAGGATCCTTATATATTGAGAATATTGTCATTAGTAGGTTTCCCTTGCTTCAATAGATATCTCCACCCCTATGTCATATAGACAGCACTAATGAGGCTTAAAGAATTGTTAAAACAAAATAAAGCAGAACAAAAGAATAAAATTTGGCTGGAGAAATTGTTAATGGCCAGAAGAACAATGAAGAGAAACAGGCAGCTGTCATAATATTCCATTGTATACATTCATGACATTCTCAAAAAATAAGAAAAAAATGATTGAAACAAGTAAATGGTTATTACCAACATTATTAACAGAAGAACAAGAAAAATTGAGAATGAGGAATAAAAACAGGGAAGAATTTTGCGTCTTCTCTTCCTGAAAGTCCACATTTTTTCCCTCTTGGATTCTCATGCATAGTGACCTAATATAGGTCTCTAATATAACTTGCTTTTCCTTAATACCCAGTTTGGTTTTGTGAACTCAGGATTCACTTGCTGCGACCACATCACGAAGTTGTTTTACTGAGACTGAGCTATTGAGTTCAAAGAAAATAAAGCCACTTGGAAAAAGGTTTTCATCATTTTTGAATGTATGTATATTGTGCAAGAAACAAGCTGCTCTGTTATTTCTAGCATCCTCAACCATCAAACTGAGAAACACGGACACAGCAGGTGACACATTTGTACATCCTATAGAGAAGCCTTTATTTCATACCCATGGCACTCGTAAAAAATCATGGACTGAAATAGAACTTAATAAAGAAAATGTCTGCGTTAGAATGTCTCATTATAATTGGTACAATAACACAGCTTAATATGTGTCACATTAAAATTTAAAATTTCAGAAATACAGTATATCAAATGGAATAATTTTTAATAAACTGTTGATTAAAAATGTTCTTCAAGATGACACATATTAAAAGTATAAGTTTTATAATAAACTTAAATTATGGATTTGTACTTTGTAGAGAATTACTGAGTATTTGAACTACTTGACTTGGTTTTGTAATTATCTACATTTTAATTCTTGGTTTTATCTAAGGATGTTAATGTTAGTTAATACTGGATGCAACACCAATCTGCATGCTTTTTCTTTTACCATTTTTATTATACTTCTATCTAAAGAGAACCCTTTATTTAATGAGAAATTTGAATAACAGTATTTGGTAAGTAATTAAGAACATTAGCAAGGAATTTTAAAAGAAAATATTTTTTCATAAGGCATTACAAAAGTCAGCTTTCAAATTTTTGTAAAATCAGCTGAAAAATTTTTAGCACTTTTGACCCAATGACAAGACACTAATTTTTCTAGACTTGTCAAAAAACATCTTTTAAAGCACACATATTAACACCTATGAAGGTGCTTGATAGAAATTAAAGCTCCATAGGTCAGTGTTGTAATAAGAATCCATGATGACTAGATAAAAGCAACCCTTACACTACTTATAAACTCTACAGTGTCTTTAATGCATGGGAAGTCTCATACTTTCACTGCCCAGAAAGTATAAGAGCCTATTCTATTCTGTTTCACGTCTTCCATGCCACCATCTTTCTGACTCACATTAAGGAAAATATAATTCTCTGTGAGCAAGTTTGTTGTGTCATAGGTACCAATGCCTCATTCATTAAAGTTGCCTGCCAGTCAAGTCTAAAGAGGTTAGCATAGTAGGGTATTTCATTACACTTCATTTAAAATTTTTACTTTTATAATGTTAACCAATTTAAATAAACAAAGAATATAAATATAAACAATTTCTTTCTTTAAAAATCTTATAAATGTTATAAGGTAATATTAAAAACACAGTAGAACCATTTTCTGAAGTATTATGAGCCAGATTTGCAACATGGGAATAATGTCTCATTGGATATATTCATAATTCTCTTATTTCCTCCCCTCTCTGATTTTTAGTTTTCTCCATTTCTTCTTTCACTGCTCCTATCTTCTATATGTCTTTTTTTTGGGGGGAGGGTTGGTTTTCAGTTTTTCTATGTAGCCTGGCTGTCCTCGTACTCTGTTTGTAGACGAGGTTAGGCTCAAACTCACAGAGACTGGCCGGACTTTGCCTCCCCAGAGAGGGAATTAAAGGCATGTGTCACCACCACTCAGTCCTCTTATGTGTTTTTTAATCACCTTTGAATATACCAATATGTATGATGAGGTTAAATTAGAGAAGTTTGTTCTATTTGATCCCTTATTTCCTTTTATTGAAAAATATATTTTTAATATAACATATTCTGATTAAAGTTCCACTACTCCTCCCAGTTCTTCTGTATACAATATTCTGTCTGTATGCCTGGAGGCCAGAAGAGGACGCCAAACCTCTTTACAGATGGTTGTGAGCCACCATGTGGTTGCTGGGAATTGAACTCAGGACCTTTGAAAGAGCGGGCAATGCTCTTAACCACTGAGCCATCTCTCCAGCCCCTCCCAGTTCTTCTGAACCACGTTCACTATTATCTAGATCCTACTGTATCTCATTACAGAACAATCAGGCTTCTAAGGGCCAATAAAACATATAATAACATAAGATAAAACAGAAACTATCACATCAGTATAGGACAAAACTAATGGAAGAGCCCCATAAACAGATATAGAAGCAGAGACTCAATCCTTTGCGCACTCAGGATTCCCATAAAAACTAAACTGGAAAAGGAAAGAAAAGCCCACACACAACATTATGAAACAAGGAACATCCAGAAATACCACTGAGTTTGTTTTCTCTTGACTGCCTACTGCGGGGCTGGGTATGTGACCTGCCTTTAAGACTGTAGTGTGTTTCCACAGTGAAACTTCCTAGGATAAAAATTTTCATTTGCTATCAATTAAAAATTGTTCCTGAGTTAGGGATGAGGAGGTATGTCACTTCCCCTTTCAGATCTAGGGCACCTTGTTGGTACAGACCTGTGCATTTTGCCTCAGTTTCTGTGAGTTCATCGTTACCTTGATCAGTGTATTTAAAGGGCCTCATTTTCTTAATGTATCTCATCCTTTCTTGCTCTTACAAGCTTTCTGTCTCCCCTACTTTAGATTTACCTAACTCCTGGGAGGTAGAGTTTGGTGGTGACATCTCCTTTACAGCAGTGTTCAGAAGTCCCCCATTGTTTATTGTCTGGCTGGCAGACTTTGTTTTTGTTTCCATGTGATACACGGAGAAGCTTAAATGATGACAGCTCAGCATAGCAAAATGTCATTAGTAGTTATTTTATTTCTACTTTTTTTTAGTAGAATAGTAGTATTTGACTTTAACCTAGGTCCCTGGGTTGTTTATAGTCTCATGCTCTTGATCACCAAAGCAATATCAGATATGGGCTCCATCTCATGGAGTGGATCAACATTCTTACAGACACAAACTTAAGTCAGATACTGGTTGATTATTCTCAGAAGTTTTGTGCCACCATTGGACTATATACCTTGCAGGCAGGACACAGTAGCAAGAATTCTAATTGGTTTTAATAATAAAAGTATGGGGTCAGATTTTAGGGGGTGAAAGCTGCGAGATCAGAGAAGCAGTTCAGCCAGCCAATAGAGAGACCTTTTATCTCTACAGAATCCTCAGACTGAAGGGGCGATCTTGTCTCTGAGAATCCTCAGACTGCATGCTCAAACTGCATGTTCCTGTATCTGTACTACTACAGATTGAAATCAGGAATGGTGATAGCCTCCAGGTGTTCTTTGATTATTCATGATTGTTTTAGCCAGACTGGGATTTTTGTTGTTGTTTTGTTTTGTTTTATTTTATTTTCTGTTTGTTTTTATATGAAGCAGAAGATTGTCACATTAATATCTGTAAAGAATTGTGTAGGAAAATTGATGGGAATTTCTCTGAAATTGTAGATTCTTTTTGAGAGGATGGTAATATTTAATAAAATCATCCTTCTGATTGATGGACATCGAAGATCTTTCCATCTTCTGCTACCTTCTTGATCTTCTTACAGTAATATCTTAAACTTTTATTCTTGTATGCTTTTCACTTTCTTGGTTAGAGTTGTCCTAAGATATTTTATATTATTGGAGGTTATTGTGAAAGGTATTTCCATTATTTCTTTCTCTGGAGTCTGCAATTTGTATACAGGAAGGGTACTGATTTTGTGTGTTTGTTTTGTATCCAGCTAAAATGCTAAAAGTGTTTATCAGCTGTAGGATTTTCCTGTCTATATTATCAATCATCAGCAAATAAAGATACTTTGATATCTTTATTTCCAATTCTTATCCCATTGATCTCCTTAAATTGTCTTACTTCTTTGGCAAAGACTTCTCATACTATATTGAAACAGTATGGAGAATGTGGACAACGTAATTTTGTTTCTTATTCTAATAGAATTGCTCTGAGTTTCTGTCTAAGTTGATGTAGATTTATATACTTGCAGTAAATTGTCTTTATTATGTCGCATTTTATCCTTTCTAATCCCTAATCTTTTCAGGATTTTTATAATAAAGAAGTATTGAGGTTTGTTAAAGACCTTTTGTATATCTCATGTTGTGGTCATATGGTTTTGAATTTTCTAGAGTTTATATGTTGGATGACATTTACTGATTTGTTTTTACATATAAGCATCCTTGCATCCCTGGGATCAAGCCTACTTGGTCATAATGGGTTATATTTTCATGCTTTACAGGATATCGCTTGCAAGAGCTTTATTGACAATATTTCATCTATATTCATAAGAAAAATGGTCTGTAGCTCTTTCTGTTTTGGGTCTTTATTGGTTTTTGGTCACAGGGTAATGGTAGCCTTGCAAACAACCTGGGAAATGTTCTTTTGTGTTTAACTCTCCTCAAAAATCTGGTGTAATTTGTGCTAAACCTATGTAACACAGATGTTTTTTAGTTTGGCAGACTTCTAATTACTGCATTTATTTCATTAAGGGCATACATCTGTTTAAATCACTTATTTAATATTGATTAAACTTTGGTTAGTGGCACATACTGAGAAAATTATCTATTTCCTTTGATTTTTCTAATATTCTGGAGAATAGGTTATTTTATGTGTCCTTATGATTTTCTGTATTTCATCTCCATCTCTCGTTATTTCCCCAACCTTTTATCTCTAATATTTTTAATTTGTATAGTCACTCTCCACCTTTTAGTTATTCTAACTAAGGGTTAGACAATCTTACTGGTTTTCACAAAAAAACCAATTTCTTGTTTCATTGAGTCTTTGTATAGATTTTCTGATTTTTTTTCTATTTTATTGACTTCAGTCCTGAGTATAATTTTTTTTTCCATCTATTCCTTTGTATTTGATTTTTTTTTTTCATTCTAGGGCTTTCAAGTGTACTCTTAAGTTGCTGGCATGAGATCTCTCTCTTTTATGTAGACAGTTCTATGAATTTGATTCTTAGATCAGCCTTCATTGAGTCCCATTAGTTTGGGTATGTTGTGTTTATTCATTTTTTACTTACTTAATGAAAGACTTCAATTTCTTTCTTAGTTTCTGTCTTGGCCTATTTTTTTTTTATTCAGTTGAGAGCTGTTTAGTGTCTGGGGCTTTGTGAGCTTGTTGTCGTCCGGTTTTTGTTGTTATGAAGCTTCAATTTGTGGTCCTTCAATAGATTGCAGGGTGTTTTGTCGGTGGTGGTTTTGTTTTGTTTTGTTTTGAATTATCTTGTAAGAGTTGTTACTTGTTTTGTGTACAATATGTGATCAGTTTTGAAGAATGTTCCGTGAGGTTCTGAGAACATACATCCTTTTATATTTGGGTAAAATGTTCTGTAGATATTTGCTAGCTTCAATTGGTTTATAACATCAGTTAGTGCCAGTTTGTTGTTGTTGTTTAGTATTTATGTGGATAGTCTGTAAATTTTTGAGAGTGGGTTAGTGTCATCTCCCACTATCAGGCTGTGGGCTTCAATATGTGATTAAGCTGTTAGAAGTGTGTTGTATTTTGTTTTGTTTTTATGAATATGGCTATCCTTGAGATTTGCTTAAATGTCTTCTTGGTAGATTTTCCCTTGATGAGTATGTAGTGCCTTTCCCTATATCTGCTGATTTGCTTTTGTTCAAAGTGTATTTTGTCAGATATTACTATGGCCTTCTTTCCCTGCTCACTCAACCAAAGCAATCATGCTAATAATGCCAATGACTATGATGAATGCTTAGTTTGAGTAATTGTAAGATTTTATATAGAAATATTTGTTCTTACACTTTACATAAAATATAATTTAATAAACTTCAATATTTTAAAAAATGCAAATAAAAATCTCTATCAAAATGAAGCTTACTCATTCTGCATTCTCAGGGAAGTCCTATATAATTAGTACAGAAGCTGTTGAGTTTCACCTTAAATTTGACATATTCAGTGTCAATTATATTTTATGCACTTATCCACCAGTCAACCAAAGAAATCCACAACAGACTTGAAACTAGAAAACTATTAGTTTTATATACTTTCCTTTTTCATATGCCTCATGAAAGTTCTGAAGACCTACTTATTTACAACTCTAAGTGATTGAAATAATGTTTATTATTGGTACAATGTAAAGAGTTGCATTAGTATATAGAGTTTTAAGCATATTTATACTATACTGCAATATAATTTTGCTTCTTCCCTGTTAAACTTAAGCCCATATTATGATCCTACCAATTCTTAGCAGTTTATTTCTTTTTTGTGATTATATATGTAGAATATCTTTAGTTCCAATAGAGGGAAAATAATATTGCAATTGGAAATTATTAAGTATACTCTCTCAGATGTAAAACTTTAAGATAAAAATATTTGTATGCTGCATTTTCCTAGATAATACTGACAATTCCCTTGAGCATGCACCATATTATAATTTTAAAAGTGCAGTGCTGCAATGCACATTACTATGTGCAAAACAAACGATTGTAAAATGGTTTTTAAACATCAAATGTCTTGGGCAAATGTTGCCAAAGCCCATTTACTAGGTTTGAGTTGCTGCTGGTCTCAGGTCAGATGCTAGGTCTAAATTACTTGTCCCATTGATCTTCACTTCCCTAAAAAGTTTCCATACTCATTTTCTTACTCAGAGAATTTTTCTCAAATTAAGGTGTAGTTGCATCCAGATAAGTCCTTCCACAAAAATCTGGAGGAAATGCAATTTAATTTACCAGATCTACTGAACATCATGATATATTAGCAGCAACCCTCACTCTTTGTTTTTCTTTCTGTCACTCTTCCTGTCTGCCCCCCCTCTCTCTCTTTCTATCTCTCTCTCTGTCTCTGTGTCTCTGCCTCTCTCTCTACATATATGTGGGTGTGTGTGTAAGTGTAATCGATCATCTATCTTTCTATCTATCATCTATTTATTTATTTATTTATTTATTTATATATCTCTGTCATCTATCTAATTCTCAGTCATCTATCATCAATCTGTCTTTTAAGAGAATTCCTGGAGTACTGGTTGTTTACTGAATTTTAAAGGAAATTATGGTCTTTTGGTACTTCTCATTACCATAGAATAATTTTGTCTACTGCAAAACATCATTTGGAAAAACAGTACAAAAATGAAAGTGTGAAAGACAGTTTCTACTAGAAATTTGTGTATCTTGTAACGTGATCAGAAATTCAAAGGACATAAATTAGACACTAAAAATTGAGAACCTTCTGCTTTTGCTTAGTGTGTGGGTGTCTAAAGACACATTTCTACTGATACAGTAGGTTGGGATACATCTTAAACTCCGGTGGAACCTTTGGTTTTAGAGTTAGTGTTTCTTTGCTAGTACATATCTCCCAAACTTGCTAGGCTTCCAGATATTTGCTTAATTAATGAATTAATTTTTCAAGACCAATCCTAGCTCCCCTCCCTCCATTCCTCCTCTTCTTCTACTCTGTTACCCCAGCTGCTTCAGCCACTCTTCCTTCTTTCATTGTAAAAAGGGATAGGCCTCACACATATATCATCCAACCATGATCTATGATGTTGCAGTAAGACTTGGCCCCTCCTCTCCTACTAAGGTAGATGAGGTAACCCAGGAGAGGGAAAGGTTCTCAAAAGCAGGTAACAGGAGTCTGAGACAGCCCCTGCTCCTATTGTTAGGAGTCCCAGAAAAAGTTCAAGCTAAAAAACTGGTATGTGCAGAGGGCCTAGGTAAACCCCATGGAAGCTACCTGGTTGGTGGTTCAGTATTCTGTGAACCCCATGAGGCCAGGTAAATTGATTTTGTGAGTTTTCTTGTGGTGCCTTTGGCCCCTGTGTTCCCACAATCCTTCCTTCCATAGGATTCGCTGAGCTCTACCTAATGTTTGACTGTGTGTCTCTGCATCTTTTTCCTCTAGTTGGTGGGTGAAGCCACTCTGATGACAACTGAGGTAGGCAACAATACGAGTATAGTAGAACATCATTAGGAATCATTTCACTGACATTTTTTTTTACAGTCATGTTTGGGTCTGTCCTAGGTGTCTGGGCTGTCCAGCCTTTGGCTCCTGATTCTCCAGGCAGTGTTAGGTGTGGTTCCTCTAACCGTAGGGTTCTCAAGCTAGACTAGCTTTTGGTTGGTATTCCTATAATTACTGCGCTACATTTGCCTCAGCATATCTTTTTGGCAGGACAAGTTTTAGGTCAAAGCGTATGTGACTGGAATGCTATCCTAACTTCCAGCTAGAAATCTTGTCTGGATACAGGAGATGGCTGGTACAGGTTCTGTACCCCCACCACCCCATTGTAAGGAGTCTTAGCTAGAGTCATCCTCATAGATTCCTGTGGGTTTCCGTTGCAGGAGGTTTCTAGTTCATCCCACAGATGCCTCAGATTTCAGTTGGTTTTCCCAGCACCCTCTTCCTCTATCGTCGCCCAGCTGATCCCCCCATCTCCCATGCCCATTCTCTCATTCCATCATTCAGACTCCTCCTGTCCATCAACCTGTGATGTCTATTCTATTTTTCCTTTCAGTGGGATTCATGTGTTATCTTTGAGTCTTTCATGTTACTTTGTTTCTTTGGTTCTGTGAATTAAAGCATGGTTATGGTTTGTTTTACAGCTAATATCCACCTATAAGTGAGTACATACCATGTTTGTCTTTCTGGTTCTGGGTTCCCTCATTCAGGATGAATTTTTCTAGTTCCATCCATTTGCTGGCAAATTTCATGATGTCATTTTTTTAAAGTTAAGTAACACTCCATTGTGTAAATGTACCACATTTTCTTTTTTATTATCTTATTATTATTATTTATTTATTAAAGATTTCTGTCTCTTCCCCGCCACCGTCTCCCATATCCCTCTCCCTCCCCCAATCAACTCCCCCTCTCTCATCAGCCCTCCAAGGACCTCCCACCTCCTTTCAGGTCTAGTAATTTGAACATCCAAACAGGCTAGGCTCCGACAAAGCCAGTACGTGCAGTGGATCAAAACCCAGTGCCTATAATTCGTGATCCTAGAGAAGCTAAATAAGAAGGTGAACCCAAAGAAAAACATATAGACATCCTCCTGGATATTAACCTTCATCAGGCGATGAAAGGAGACAGAGACAGAGTCCCACATTGGAGCACCAGACTACAACTCCAAGGTCCAAATCAGGAGCAGAAGGAGAGAGAGCACAAGCAAGGAACTCAGAGCCATCAGGGGTGCACCTATACACTGAGACAATGGGGATGTTCTATTGGGAACTCACCAAGGCCAGCTGGACTGGGTCTGAAAAAGCATGGGATAAAACCAGACTCACTGAACATAGCGGACAATAAGAACTACTGAGAAGTCAAGAACAATGGCACTGGGTTTTGTACGACATTTTCTATATCCATTCTTCAGTTGAGAGACATCTAGTTTGTTTCTAGTTCCTAGTTATTAGAAATAAAGCTGCTGTGAAATAGTTGAGCTGGTATTCTTGTGATATGGTGAATGGTCATTTAAGTATATCCCCAGGAGTGATACAGCTGTGTTTGGAGGTAGATCAATTCCCGGTTTTCTAGGAAATTACCATCTTGATTTAGAAAGTGGTTATACAGGTTTACATTACACCCACCAATGGGAGAGCGTTCCTCCTGCTCCACATCCTTGATAGCCTTTCTGGCAGGTGTAAAATGGAATCTCAGAGTTGTTCTGATGTGAATTTTCCTGATGTCTAAGGATGTTGAACATTTATTAAAGTCTTTATTGCCAAACTGAGATTTTTCTGTAAAAAAATTTTGTTTTGATCTGTACTCTGTTTTAATTAGATTATTTTCTTTGATGATGTCCAGTTTTTTGAGTTCTTTGATTATTTTGGAAATCAGTCCTGTCAGATGTGGAGTTGAGGTTTTTTTTCCCCCATTCCATGGTCTAGCCTTTTTTCTTTTGACAGTGTACTTTGAATTGTAGGAGCTTTTCAGTTTCATGAGGTCACATTTATTAATTGTTGATCTTAGAACTTGAATAATTGGTGTTATGTTCAGGAAATTGTCTCCATGCCAATGCATTCAATTCTATTCCTCACTTTCTCTTCTATCAGTTTCAGCATACCTGGATTTATTGTCAGGACTTAGGTCCACTTGGAGTTGAGTTTTGCTCAGGGAGGTAGATCTTTTTACATTCTTTTATATGGTGATATTCAGTTAGACCAACATCATTTGCTGAAGATGCTGTTTTCCCATTATATGTTTCTGGCTTCTCTATTAAAAAATTAGGTGCCCATAGGAATATGAATTTTCATCTGGTTCATTGATTTGGTTCAGTTGACCAACCTTTCTGTTTTGTTCCTGTACCAAGCTGTTTTTATTACTATTGCTCTTTAGAACAGCTAGAAACTAGAGGTGCTGATACCACAGAAGTTCTTCTATTGCCCACAATTGTTTTAGCTTTCCTGTTTTTTATTGGTTATTGTTATTGTTTTGATATTTGCTTGGTATTAATTCTATACTCACCATTATAGAAGAGATTTTTAATCATTATTTATTTTAGAATTGATGGATTCTTGTTTTTATGCTCCTAGACTGTTCTATCAACTAAATGAGATTACATGCTTACTTATATTTTCTTCTTGTTCATATCTATTTTATTCTTATATAATTTCATTAATATGCTTGGTTTTCATATTCTCTTTAGCATGGTGTTTATGATTTCTACTATGATTCTTAATTCAAAATATATTAATATGATTCATACTATTTGATGTACACTTAGGTACAAATGTCTTTCCAGAGAATATCTTCTCACATTTCTGATTATGTCTGTGCTATTTAGACTGCAAAACTGGTAGAAACAAAGCATGCTAATGTATCAGTGGAGGAGAAATAGAGAGAGCAGAGGCTGAGAATAATAAGACTACATTCTATATAACTATGACGTTGACAAAGTGCAATCTTGATTTATTAACAATACAAGCATTAAAAAGAAGTAAAAAATAATAATTTCCAAAAGCTATCTTTTTTAGTGAACCTGCTTCTGAGAATAAATTTCACAGCTGGGAATTTCTTTTCTAGGAGATGAGCTCTTCACAATTGATATATCGGGGCGAAAAAAGAACACAGAACACCGGCACCCTAGAAATTTTCCTACCTATTTTTACTTTTACTTTTTAATTTTTAATCAGTAATTAGGACCCTTTAAAATACATTTCTCTTAATTTTCACAAATACAAGTCATGTACCATCAAATTTCAGGACTGGATCACTTCATCATACCATAATAAACATGTCCTACCCGAGAATGCCCCCAAACCCTCCTATCCAACACAACCTCAGAGGAACTCTGGAACACAGGTTGCAGCTACACAGAGAGTATCAAGAGGTGAGTGAGCACCCACACTGTGGGGCACCATACTCTCTAGACCCTCAGTACCAGCAGCAAAACCACAGGCTCCTCCCCCACTGGCCTCAACTTCTCTAGCCAGCCAGATAACCCCACCCCATGGAACAGTCTCTGTAAGCTACAAGTCTCATCCTGCCCCAAACCTTCCTATACCCCGTGACTCCAGAGGAACTCTGAACCACAGGAATTTATAGATAAAAATCATGATATTTAAAAGAATTAAAGCAAATAAGTTTAGAAATACAAGTTTCATTGTTTATAGAACATACAGTTTCAGTCCAAATCACGATGAAAATCAGCAACAAAACTCCTTAATGAAAGCTAGGTTGCGTATAACGATTTTTCTTAATGTTTGCCATTGAGGCAGAATGTACTCATTTTCACTGGCAAACAAAGATGATTCTGAAAACTAGTGAGCGTCATAAACACTTATAATAGTATAAAAGTCAACTCTCCAGACTTAAATGCAGAATGACCTGGCTTCGGCTCATTGCTAGCATTTCTCGTGTTCTTCCAACGTCCAGGTAACATCTTTCTTCATGTCTTTCTTCTTGTCAGACGCGTGTAAGCCAGCGCTTTCTAGAAACTTTCTAGACACGCAAGCATGCAGATATAGTCAAAATTCTTTAACTTTACCCAGTGCTCGGCCCTGGAATAAACCCCTAACATGAAATGTTAAGACGGGATGTGCCGTCTCAATGAATTGAACTTATTATAACGTCTTTAAAATATTTTGAAAACCTTGTGTCTCTAAAATACATTTTTCAAAGATTTTAGTACTTTTAATCCATTATCTTAATTTTCAACAAAATTTTTTAAATAACTCAACAGCAATCCACATAGAAATGTTACTTTTCTCTTGAAGAAATACAAGGTATTTGCATATTAGCTGCAAACACATGTTGTTCTACATATGCCCTTAAAGCAAATATTATATTGATCTTACCTCAGCTATGGTTTGCTCCATCTTTCATTGATTTTCTGATACTTTATCACAACTAAATTAGAGCCCTCCAAATTTTTAGTTTATGAGATAGTTCTGATTCACATATTGATCTGTTATGGAGTTTGTTATGTATACATCATTTTGTTTTCTAATTATCCAGCATCTAATTTTTAATTTTGAGATGTTTATATGATATGGCCCTGAATTTATCCTTGAATTCTCTTGTGTCAAGGAACCAGAAATACTTTCAGAGTGTTTCTGTAATAAACACTATCAATAAGCCTACAACATTTGCAAATGCAACTGATACCTGAGACAATAATTATCAACAGGATGTTATTCTTAATTAAATTTTACTAAGAAATAAAAGCATGGAAATTGACATAGTCATTGTTTTCCATATGCTTTTATGATGTATGATATATTTTGTGTAATATTGAAATACATTTTAGAATATCTACTTTTTCAAGCATTGATACTTAGTGATAAAAGTATTATAATTCATTCCTTACTGATCTTCAAGATATATTGCGTATGTATTACCTTTACTCATTGTACCATGCAATATTAATCTGCAGTGACCCTACTTTGCAACTGTATACGCTAGCATCTCGAAATTTTCAGACTGGTTTAATACACACTGATCACATTTATTCATTCTTCCACATTATAGTCTTGGTCACCATTAATCTCTCACTTTCTATGAAACCAACTTCTTAAAAATACACCTAATTGATGTTATGCAATACTTCTGTCTCATCCTGAATTATTTTATTTAATGAAATGACCAACAGTCATATCATGCAAAGAAACTCTGATAAATACATTACAGAGGAGACAAAATGGGTTCTGATGGTACAAATTTTTTCTGTCCATTCTTCTATAGGTTAGATAACTACTGAATAGCAGAAAACATGAAATTCCACAGTTTAAATGTTTTTCATCTTTCAAATTAAGAAGGAAAATGAACACTTTTTGCTAGAACCAGCATTCTTATATCATGTAGAAGTGTTCTGTATCTTACATGCATCATCCATGTCTTTAATCAACATGAAAATTGCACTGGAATACAGAGATTTAGATTTATTCCACATACTATTGTGTCTCTGAAACCAATCAAAACTAAGATCTAGTTGTTCTAGTGCAAGATTTAAATTTGTGTTAGGAAGGCTTTGCAGTACACTCTTCAAAAGGGAATGTGGACCTCCCTCCTACATCAGCCCAGTTTTCTGAAACAGCACAGGCCTTGGGAAAGACTGAACCTATCCACAATTCAATCTGTGTCTTCACAGGTGTGCTTCCTATTTTTATGTCAAGTTGACACAGACTGAAGTCATCTGAGAAGAGCTAACCTCTGTTACAAGGGCCTCAATAAGACTGACCCTAAGCCTGTAGGGTATATTCATAATTAGTGATAGAAGAGGAAGGCTCAAACTATTGTGGATGGTGACATCACTGGCTTAGTAGTCCTCAGTTACATAAGAAAGCAGGCTGAGAAAGCCATGAACAGTAAGCTAGAAAGCAGCACTCCTATGTGATGTCTACATCAGTTTCTGCTTCCAACTTCCTAACTCGTTTGAGTTCCAGTTTTGGTTTTCCTAAGTAGACTGTGATTCAGGGTTCAGGATACATAAGCCATGTAAACCCTTTCCTCCCCAGGTTACTTTAGGTCATTTGTTTATATCATAACAACAGTAACTCTAATATAATAGGAAAACTTTCAGACATAATCTTACCCAATCTTTTGGTGTTGATATGTATTCACTTGTGAGTTTCATGGATCATCAAATTCCCCTTATTAATGTTCCATTGCACTATTTATTTCATTGTGTATCATGATTCTCTTCTGTGGCATACTGCCTGGAAGATATGTTTTCAGTACGAGCATCTGGTTGAATTGAAAAATAAAATCATAAAATGGATCCAAGAATTGTGAATAAAGGATAATAATGCATGTCAGAATACAAGCAGTTTCTAAACTAAAATATGATCAGTAAAAACAGAACCAAGTTGTCAGTGGAGTGGTCATTAATAGGGAGGCTAGAAATGATATGAAACTCAGTCACTTTTTTATAACATTTCTAATCTTATTTTTCATTTTCAGAATACCATCTGTTGCCGGGCGATGGTGGCACACACCTTTAATCCCAGCATTCGGGAGGCAGAGGCAGGCAGATCTCTGTGAGTTCAAGACCAGCCTGGTCTACAGAGCTAGTTCCAGGACAGGCTCCAAAGCCACAGAGAAACCCTGCCTCGAAAAAACAAAACAAAACATAAAAAACAAAACATAAAAAACAGAATACCATCTGTTGAAAATTCTTCATTAGAAAGTCTTACTTTACTAACAATCTGCCATATATATGTATATAAATTGTGCTTGTTATCCTTTATTAGTCAGTTTGTATATAATTTTCATGAATAATTTTATTAAATTCTTTAGATTTCCATATAATGTGTTTGTATTATGTGTCCTCCCAAGTCCTTCCCTCAACTCCTTCCAGATCCACCTTCACTTCCCAATCTATTCAACTTTATGTCCTATTTTTGTTTATTTTTATTTGATAGCATATAAATTCTAATTGACGCTGTCCATGTGTTCCTGATAGGGTCCATCTCTTGCATCATGACATTCTGTCTATCTGAACACCGACTCTCCCTTCCCACAAGAGCATCAACTGTCTACCCCTCTACAAATAGGACTAGGGGCTTGTGAACCCTTTTTTCCCCATGGTAGAATGTTCACTGACTCTGTCATGTAAAGACCTTGTGCAAACAATGAGGACCATGAGCTCTTGAGTGCAGTGTTCCTGGCATGTCCAGATGAAATGATTTTGCTCAGTCTCCCACAGCCTATTGCTCTTAAAAATATTTCTATCACCTATTTCTATCATGTTTCCTTAGCCCAGTGGAAGAATATAGTAGAGATTTATGCTGAGAACTCAGCTGTCATTCATTCTCTGTGCTTTGATTAGTTGTGAATCTCCTTATGGCCACCATCTACTTTAATAAGAAACTTCTGTCACAACTGCACTGATGAAGAATTAGAGGAATAAGTAATTAAAGGGCCCGTGAGCTCCTCAATTGGCAGTTTTTGGCCAGAGTAGCTGTTACTGGCACATGTTTTCTCATGTGAAATGGCCCTTGCATCCAATCAGAAAACAATTGGTTTACCCCATAATACAGCAACTCCATATCATTCTATTGTAACTTCAAGAGTCAGCTTACCGGCTAGGGCTAGGGAAGTGAATCAGTGGGCAAATAACTTGCAGCAACAGTGAGAGGAACAAGTTGGAATCTGCAGAACCCATCTCAAGACAAGCATGATAGCACATGTGCGCAATGACAATGTTCCTGTAGGAAATGGTGTCACTGGAGAGCTCACAAGCTAGCTCTTCTGAGACACATAGCAAAAATCAACAATGAATCATTGTCTTAAAAAAGGTAGGAAGAAGGAATTTGAGGCAATCCTCTAACCTGCAGTAGTGCTCTGTGGCTCATGCAGGCCTGTAGTAGCACATATGAATGTGTATGTTTGTATGTACAACTACTTGCACACGCACACACACACGTACACACACACACACACACACACATACACACACATCTACACTCCCCCCCCACACACAAAATGTTATGCTATATTCTAAGATTGTGTCCCTACATTTAGGGCCCTTAACACAGTTAATTTTGTGGGTTTTTTTCTTATAAAATCATTAACGATTTTTCAATGTCCCAGAATGTGGATTGGAATACATATTAGGAATGCTTTATTTGTCTCTTAAATTCTAGCATATATTAAGAAAACCTGACATTGCATGATATTTAGACTTTTAACAATGGAATATATATTCATCTTTTAGACCTTCTGTAATATTTATTGCAGTTTCATTATTTATTGCAATATACCATACATCATTTGCTAATTTTATTTTCAAATAAAACACTTTTACAGCTTCTGTAAATTATATCATGGAATATGTGTTCAAAATGTTTGTTTATTACTAACGCTCAAAAATAAAATTGGCTTTTTAAATTTTTTATCTGTTGAACTTTCTAATATATTCAATTATTTATAGTAAATGGTCGATGCTACTGTTTCATGTTGAAAATCATTATTGAGAAATAATGGAAGTTTTATTCTCTGCTTCCATTTCCTGTGTATTTATTGTTTATTGTTTTCAGCTTTCTACATAAAATTTTCTGTGAAAAATTGAATAAGACATAAAGAATATTTTAATATTTATTAGTCACAATTTTAAAAAGAATGACTGCAACTTGCTCATTTAGGTGGTTGTTTATTAATATTTTAAGTTGTATAGGTACCATATTTCAAATTAAAGGCTTACATTAATTAAAAATTAATTTACTTATTGACTTCCATGTCTTGGAAACTATTTTTAGTGCTGAGATATAAAAAAATAGAATAGTCCAAAGTTCCTGCTATTTAATTTTAATTTTTGTTCCCTATTTTTTTTCTTTGGTATGTGTGTTGCTAGGGCATGAATCCAAAATCTTATGAACACTATGTAAATACTCCTTAATAGTATCCCACGAGTGCATATTGGATTTTATCATTATTTTTTTCTGTTGAGGTGATCAGATTTTAAGTCAATATAGTACCTGACATTTGGAGAAGTTCATGTATCATAACCCACTAAGTGTTGATTTTCAATAAAAGTACATCACACACTGTCAGTTCACTAATATAACATTATTATGGAAATTGCAAAAGCCAGACAATACAGATAGAGGCATTTCATGCATTATTTAAATGCAAACTCCAATTCATGGGTACCAAGTGACAGTGGTGGTATTATGCCATGCTTAGATGTACATGCTTACTGTGTATAGTTCATGTTGTTTTGAAATTTCACCTGTGGGTTTCTAGGAAAACAGGAAGAATTTCAGAAATATTCCAGGTTCTCAAGTCTTCTTTCATTGTACAGATCAAGAGTTAGTGAGCTAAGTCCAAATTCCTAATGACCTAATTTCACCTTTTTATCTCAAAATAAGATTATTGTGTCTTTTCTTTAGTAGTCAGTCTCTCTTTTTTTGCCTTTTTCTGCCTGCTTCTTTACAGGAAAAAAAGTATAATTACCTATTATTCACACAGAAATTCAGGTTGCTGCCGGATGGCAACCACTTACCAATTACGTTATTGTCCTATGTGAAGCCTTAGAAGTTTTGCTGAATTTACTTGGACTTTTTACATCCCTATTCATCAATGAAACAATCCTTTAATTATCATTTCTCACACTTTTTGCTAGGACAGTAATTATGGTTATATTGGTCCCATGGAAAAGGATGTGGCTACTTCGTTCTCCAGAAATTCAGGATAAGACAAAAACCTATGTATTATCAGAAGTTAGTACTGGGATTGTCTAAAACTTGGACTTTAGCTTTTTATGCAGAAACAGGCTAAAATACAGTTCTATAATGTTAACTTGAATCACATCATTCTGGGGTAGATTTCATCTTCAGTCAGACTTTACAAATTTCATCCCTTATAACTATTTTCTCTGTTGTCTAACTTTTCAAAAACAGCTTGAAATTGTTGAAAGGATTCACCAATTGGTTTTGGAATATCTGCTACAGTGTAATTGCACTCTGCTGACCTGAGAAATTATGTGTGTCCACTTCTATGTACATGTTTATATGTCTGTTACAGGTTTAACATATATGCACTTATTTACTCAAGTGTGTGTGCATGTGTCAAGGCCAGATATCAGCATATGAAGATGTCCCTCAGGTGCTTCTACCTTTTATTTATAAGAATAAATGCTCCTTAAGGTGATTTTTTTTCTTTTTCTGTGGAAAAGGGACATGGAAAACTGTGACCTTATTTTGTGTAGGCAAACGTGGTGCAATCAATTCTCCAAGGTACTGCTGTTTGTCCACAGTCTGGATGAGGTCCTGGCAGCAGCTGTTGCACTGGGGCATCTTGTCCAGTGGTCAGTGCCATCATAATACGGGTGGAGACATTATGGTGTCTTATAATCTTCTTTGGAGACTTTGGGTTACCGCTAAGATCTCAGAGATTCTGTCTAATATAATAAGCTTTTTAATCATTATTTTAAATGCCATATTCTGCAGATCTCTGAAGTATGGGGTTTTCTAGGTATGTCTAATAAGACAAACTGTCTCTCATTATTTAAGTTTGACTTTGAAAACAGGCTTATCTCTGTAACTAATTACATAAGTATTTTAAAGATGACTGACTAACTTGTATTTCCTAACAGTCTATAATAAGTTAGCAGCTATCACAAGACTAGAACTCCACACTCAGTAATGATTTTGAATTAAAGCTAAAAGACCAAGTTTACAAACTTGCATAAAATAATGCTTCTTTACTTTTACCAAATAAAAAGAGAAAAGAATAAATATTCCTGTATTTTTTAACACTCTTAAAAGGTAAGGATTTATACTCTTTTTCTTGAGTCATGGTCTCTCACTAGCTTAGAACTCCCAATTAGGGTAGCCTGCATGACCATTAAGTCCTAGGATCCACAAGTTTCTACTTTGTCTGCACTGTGATTACAAGTGCAGGGCCTTCTGGCTATTGCAAATAATGCTGCTATGAACATAGCTAAACAAATGTTCTTGTAATATGATTGAGCAACTTTTGGATATATTCCCAAGAGTGGAATTGCGGGATTCTGAAGTAGGTTGATTCCCAGTTTTCTGAGAAACAATCACCATGTTTTCCAAAGTGGTTGCACAAGTTTGCATTCCCACCAGCAATGAATGAGTGCTCCCCTTGCTCCACAACCTCTCCAGCAAAGGCTGTCATTGGTGTTTTTGATCTTAGCCATTCTGACAGATGTAAGATAGTATCTCAAAGTTGTTTTAATTTGCATTTCCCAGATAGCTAGGAAAGAAGAACATGTCCTTAAGTATCTTTTGGCCATTTGTAATTCTTCTGATGAGAATTCTCTGTTTATTTCAGTACACCACTTTTTAATTGGGTTATTTAGAATTTTAATGTCTAATTATTGATTTCTTTATATATTTTGGAGATCAGTCCTTTGTCTGATGTGGGATTGGTGAAGATTTTTTTCCCATTCAGTAGGCTGCCTTTTTGTCTTATTGACTGTGTCCTTTGCTTTACAGAAACTTCTCAATTAAAGAGGTCCCATTTATTTATGCTCTTATTGTCTGTGCTACTGGGGTTATATTTAGAAAGTGGTCTTCTGTGCCCATGCATTGAAGGTTACTTTCCACATTCTCTTCTATCAGGTTCAGTGTGGTCAGATTTATATCGAGGTTTTTAATCCATTTATACTTGAGTTTTGTGCCGGGCAACAGATATGGATCTGTTTTCCTTCTTCTACAGGTTGATATCCAGTTATGCCAGCACCATGTTGAAGATGTTTTCTTTCTTTCATTGTATCTTTTCTGCTTCTTTGTCAAAAATCAGGTGTTCATAAGTGTGTGAATTAACCTGGAAACAACCTAGATGCCCCTCAACTGAAAAATGGATAAAGAAAGTGTGGCACATCTACACATTAGAGTACTACTCATCAGTAAAAAATAATGACATCTTGAATTTTGCAAGCTAAGGACCAAATTAGAAAACATCATTGTGAGTAAGGTAACCCAACCCCCCAAAAACAAATATAGTGTGCTCATTCATAAGTGGATACTAGTCATAAACAAAGGGCAAAGGGCCTGTAGTTCAGAATCCTAGAGAAACTAACTAATAAGGTGAACCCAAAGAAAAACATATATAAACTCACCCAGAAATTGGAATCAGACAAAAATTTGGGAGCAGGCAGTGGGGAGAAGGAAGGGGAAAAGGGGGGTTGAGGAAAACTTGAGAAAATTGGATAGTCGTGATGGAGGAAGGATGACAGATATGAGAGCAAGGAAAGAGATATCTTGATTGAGGAAGCCATTATGAAGTTAGCAAGAAACCTGGCTCTAGAAAAATGCCCAAGAACCCACAGGAGAACCCCAGCTAATACCCTAAGCAGTAGAGGAGAGGGTGTCTGAACTGACCTTACCCTGTAGTCAGACTGATAATTATCTTCAATATTACCGTAGAACCTTCATCCAACAACAGATGGGAACAGAGGCAATGACCCACATCGGAGCACTGGACTGAGCTCCCAAGATGCAGTGGAAGAGTTAAAGGAGTGAGAGTATGAGCAAGGAATTCAAGACCATAAGGGAGTCATCCACTGAGACAGTTTGCTTGAACTAGTGGGAGCTCACCAACTCCAACTGGACTGGGAGTGAATGAGCATGGGAACAACCAAGCCCCTCTGGAGGGGGTTGACAGCTAGAACAGACTGAGGGGCCACTGATAGTGACACTGGGAGATGTCTCTACTTGCATATTTTGGCTTTATTGGATCCTATTCTCCTTGGATGTAAACCTTGCTCAACCTAAATGTAGTAGGGAGGGCCTTGGACTTTCCGTGGCATTCCCTTAGAGTTGGAGAAGTGGCAGGGAGGGTCTGTAGAGGGAGAAGGAGGGGAGTGGAAGGAGGAGAGGGAGTGCGAATTTGGATTGGTATTTTTTAAGTAATAAAAAAAATTTAAAAAGTTGCAGGGCCTTATTTAAAATATGAATCGTTAGGCTTTAACTCAAGCTTTTATGCCTGATGACAAGCACTTTATGTACTGATCTATCTCCCAGGTGAATACTATTTTTATTACCATCATTCATTCATTCATTCATTCATTTATTCATTCATGCATGCATGAATGCATGCATGCATTTGCTTTGTTGGCATTTCCTTTGGCTTCTCTATTAATTTTAGTCTTACAAAGAAGTTGTTTGACCGTTTAAATTTTCATTGACTTCTAATTTTACCTTTAGCACTTTGGGAAAAATCATTAAATTTTGACAACAACATGCTACAAATGAAAAACAAGTATCTTCAGAATTCTGTGAATAAAATGTTTCTATCATGTTCCTATCCAAGAAAAATCAATAAACCAATTTAGTAACATGGGTGAATTCATTTCCATGTTAGAAGTTGGAGAAAAAAAATGTTACCTAAAGGAACAGTGTTCTTCCTATTGCTTCTTTTTTTTCTTTTCTACAATTATTGGATATGCTGATCATCAGAAATAATCGGAGAATTGAATATGCCAATATTTCTTCTCCATGTTGGAATAAAATGATATCACTACCAAAATACAGTTCCATCATAAATGAGAGGTAAATAAGTGACTTAATTTGATGAGAAACAAATTCTAATCCAGTTAACAATTGATAGATAACCAGTGACACCTCTTTAGCAGCAGAGAATTTAATGTCATTTTTAAAGTTACTACTCAGGTTTTATTTCTCAGTTAGCATTTAATCTTTCAATAAGAGAATAACTTTGCATTTTATTGCTAAAGTCATGAATGAATTATAGTATTTCTGGCACTTTAAATATTAAAACCAGTAACTTGCTGTCTGTGTTTTAATCGATAATTTCATGACATTATTTCTAAGGTCTATATGGGCTATCACCTTCATTGGAAATAACTTTCTTTAAGATAGATCAAAAATAAAAACAAGAAAAATAATTATTTTTAAAAGAACAATTGATACTATAATTGATAAGAGGTTTATATCGAAAAGAAAAAA
>NC_022027.1:13951718-13965429 GCF_000317375.1 Microtus ochrogaster
GCTTCCTAGGTATAACCCCAGCAGCACAGACATTAAGAGGAACATTGAATAAATGGGACCTACTGAAACTGAGAAGCTTCTGTAAAGCAAAGGACACTGTCACTAAGACAAAAAGGCAACTCATAAATGATTTACTCCAGTACAAAATTAACTTGAGGAAATTAAAGATATTCTTGATCATATATAATTTATGTCTTCGAATGGGGCTTGGATATTTCTAATGAATATCTCTAGAACAAAAAAATGCTACGTACTAAATCACATACTTTAAGTTGTTTCATTTTAAGTATGCTTATATAATCTAAATTCAGTATTAAGGTGACAATATTACATTACCACCTCATTTTCATTGACTCACATATTTCTAACAAATAAATATTAACCACGTGAATGAAAATCCATATTTAACACTACAATTGCTGTTTTCAAAATATCTAACAGAGGCTTGAGATTAGGTTTAGAGAGTAAACTCGTGGCCATGCAAACCCCTAATCCTGACTTAAACCCCCCAAACCATGCAAGATGGTAAAAGAAACGTTACTCACGCTTGTCTTCTGAACTCCATCTTTTGTCACAGCAGTTGTGAGCCTACACATAATAATAATAATAAATAAATGAACAAATAAATAAGTAGCAAAATAAGATAAATCAAGTATAATTGTAATTTTATATTAATTTATTAGATATATAGAGACATAGATATATTTTGTGTCTATACATTAAACATTAGCAAATTCACATGCACATTAATAGAATATTTAGCTGTCTTCTACAGGAAAAGCAAAGACCACTTCTAGTTTAATATACTCAAAAAGACTCTTTCTCATTTGGTAATGATGCAAATCAGATTTGTTATTACCAATATAGTCATAGAAGATTGCCTTCAGGAAACACTTGATAACTTTGCTGTAATATTTGTAGATTTATTTATTATGCAGTTTAACCTACTGAAGTTAATGAAAATAGTTTACATATGTGGTTTCCTTATGGTAGATGAGAAGACTGAATCATGGATGGACTAATAAAGTCAACTATTACTGGTAGGCATGTCAGGATGAATGCAGTATCTGAACACAGGATGATGAATTTTGAAGTCTCTTCCCCATATTATGCTAGGATTTTTTTCTTTTATTTAATAAAGCTGAATATAATACTGACAATAACAATATACACATAAAATATAATTTTGTAGTATATTATAAAATGCTGTCTTTCTAATGCTTTGCACATTTTTTTATTTTTTTTTGCTTTGCACATTTTTTATTGACTGTACATTTCGCTCTGCTCCCCTCCCATTCTCTCCCCTCCCCTTCAACCCTCTCCCATGTTTCCTATGCTCCCAATTTACTCAAGAGATCTTGTCTTTTTCTACTTCACAGGTAGATTAGATCCATGTATGTCTCTCTTAAGGACCTCATTGTTGTCTAGGTTCTCTGGGATTGTGAAATGTAGGCTGGCTTTCTTTGATTTATGTCTAAATGCCACTTATGAGTGAGTGCCTCGTTCAATATGATCTTTTCTAGACCCATCCTTTTGCCTGCAAATTTCAAGATGTCATTATTTTATTTTCTGCCTTGTAGTACTCTATTGTGTAAATATACCACATTTTCCTTATCCATTTTTTGTCAAGGTACATTTAGGTTGTTTCCAGGTTCTGGCTATTATAAACAATGCGGCTATGAACATAGTTGAGTACATAAACTTGTGGCACGGTTGAGCATCCTTTAGATATATACCCAAAAATGGTATTGCTGGGTCTTGAGTAAGGTTGTTTCCTAATTTTCTGAGAAATCACCATACTGATGTATAAAGTGGCTGTACCGGTTTTCAATTCCACCAGCATAGCAGGAGTGTTCCCTTTACCTCACATTCTTTCCAGCATAAATTGTCATTAGTATTTTTTATCTTGGCCATTCTTACAGGTGTAAGATGGAATCTCAGAGTTGTTCTGATTTGCATTTCTCTGATGGCTAAGGATGTTGAGTATTTCCTTAAGTGTCTTTCAGTCATTTTATGTGAAATCTTCAACATTACTCTTCTTACTATTGCAATACTCTCTTTTTCATAACTAATGAAAAAGCTGTAGTGCGAGATGTTCACATTTATATGACTGTTAAATCTCAAAATCTCAAACAATGTTTCAGTTAATGCCAAAATCACCTTTATATTAATGTATATAAATATGTGTTTGGAGAATGGGAAAATCTCTTGAAAATTATAGAAAAAAGTGTTTTATATTAGCCTCAAATCTAGTGCTGAATTTATTTGTATGTAATGGTATAAAGTATTCTGGATATGAACAGCAAAAATTAAATACTTCAAAATGACTTCAGACAGTGTGTTGCAAGTATAGCTCATATACTGTTATACCTGACATGCCACACACACACAGACACACATAATGACACTCACATGCATGCACGCACATATGCAGACACATGCCCATGCACATCATGCCTTCAGAAGATGGGGAGAAATACATATATCCCACTATGGGTTGAGCCTTCCTTACTCTCTTATTCTCTAAACATTTGCCAGTTGGTGGTCTCTATATTAATTACCATCTGGCACAATAGTAGCTTCCATAATTAAAAAGATTTTTCATCAATCTATGGGTATGGCAATTATCCATTAGAAATCTGTTTAATATTATGTACATTTTGCATAACAATAGTAGTAGATCCTTCTCTAAATCCTATGACATGTCAAGACATAGGTTCTCAGCCTGATAATTATGCCAGGTATAGATTTCACCTCAGACATCAGGAGAAATCCAATTAAAAAGTGCTTGGTTATTTTCATGATTTTCGGCCAGGGTTGCACCAGTGGGCACATCTTTCCATACAAATCATTTCATGTAGCTGACAGATTCACAATATGAGTAGGATTGATTGAAAATTTCTTTTCTCCAATCAGTAGCGTGCATAGCACCTGTCAGTCCTATGAAAGTTAGCTGCTAATGATAGAGATTCCAGGACAGTACCAGCTTGATTTCTGCATGTCCTGTTATACCAATATGTGGTATGTTCAAAAATAACAGCTTACTGTCAAGTTCTGGAAGCTAACCAAATATTGCATATAATATGACCTGAAAAGATATGCCCCTCCCCACCATAAGTCAGTCCTCTACTGTACAATAGATAGCATGAAAGTTAGTGCTAGGTAATCCAATAAAGAGTGAGAACCTGCTGAGCAGTCTATGTTTCGATAACCCTATGTTTTATTAAGCTCAGTGCCCACTACATGTCCATTGCAGGAAAAGTCAGAATCTCACTTGAGATGGGGAAAATGCTTCACTTAAACCTGTCAGTTGTCAGCATATAGAAGGATGATATACATTCAGTCTCTGTATATTCAATAGCTTCAATTTTATTTTGATTGCTTTTTATACAACTACATATAGTTAACTGTGACAGACAAGAACCAAAACATCAAAAATACAATTATTTATTTGATGCCACTTAACTAGGCTGTAAATAGACCTCATTTGCCTGTTTGTTCTTCTGGGATTATTTTAAAATCAGAGAATTGTGACTGCAATGCCCAACTCTTCCTTAAATTTTCGTGATTAGTACAAGTATCAGCATCCTTTCATACTCCTTAACTTTGATTTTGTGTCTCATAGTAGCTTCTGAAACTTTCCTCACCATTTGAATGTTTTGATCTCTCTGGTTTAGACAATAGGGAAGAGTTAAAATGTCAAACATATCGCACACATCTCAAAGTTATAGCACATTGGCTCAAACTTTTATAAACCTATCAATATTTTAGACTGTTGCATATCAAAGTTTAAAGGGTAGCAAACAATACCAATTCACAGTTTTCATGGAAAATCTCATTCTTTTTCTTAGAACTGGGAAACTGAAGGCTCAAAGGAGAGAAACATGATAGACCCATATAACAAGCAAATGGTTCATGTAAAACTTCAAAAGCAATCCACCAAACTTGACATACCAACATTTTTTTCAGAACTGCTGATTTAGATGGGCCTATATGTCCAATCACAAGGTGTCAGGAGTCTCTGCATAGAGTAGTAAAGGAGACTCATGGAAGGGACGAGACAGAATTCAATAGAAATGCAAACTCATTTACTACTATTCTGATAGCCCATGGTTCTGACTTAATAATCTAGCTGGAAAAATGTTTGGGTAGTATATAATTTCTAATATGTACATATGCTTGCCTTCATGTTCCAGTACTCATTTCCAAGACAATTTGATGTTTCTTCTTTTTCTCCCTGAACTGTAGTTAGTTTAATCAGTATATTCTATTTGGTTTTGATAGCAGAGGTCTGGTGGGGTTGTCATTATCATTAAACATTATCATGTAAATGCTACAAAAGAGTGTTTGAAAATTATCACTCATGTTTTCTACTGTTTGCAATTGTAATACCAGAGGAGATGTCTTTGTTTAAGTACTTCAAGCCCCCATCTATTAATGCAAGTTCAATAAATATTTGTGAAAAGAAGCAAACACAGCAACAAAAAAGAATGGGTCAAGACAGAGCAGAAAGAATAGTGGATGGAAAGGTGTGTAAAAGAGAAAAGGAGAATAAGTAGGAGAAAAAATATGAGCCAAGAATGCTTTAATGAGAAACATTAGTGTAATTGCTCAAAGTTATTAAATTTATAACTTTACTAAAGTACTTTTGCTCATATGAATAATATCTGTATGAATATATTATTAAAAATTAGAGCTGGGCAGTGGTGGTGCATGCCTTTAATCCCAGCACGTGGGACACAAAGATCTCTGTGAGTTTGAGGCCAGCCTGGTCTACAAGGGCTAGTTTCAGCCCAGGCTCCAAAGCTACTGAGAAACCTTGTCTCCAAAAAACAAACAAACAAACAAAATCTTTCCAATACAGGAACTAGCAAACAATGGATGTAGAAATTAAAGAATTCTAGATGCTCAAGGAGATCTATGTTTGCTGTTAGACAATCATTTGAAGTTAATAATGGGAACAGAAATTACTTTTTAAAAGTAGGGATAAAACTATAGGAAGGTAAAATCTACTCCAATATCGGATTATTTTTAAGGCTTTGCCTATTTAATGCATCTCACAAGGACACACAATAAGAAAAGCACTGTTATAGATAGGACATAATTTTCATACAGTAAGAGATAATTATGGGAGAATGAGTAACCAATTTTACCAAAATTTGGCCTGTTAACTAGTTGAATTACCCAGGCAATTGAGTCCAGACTCTGTTCACTTTGAAGTAAGCTATGATATTTCCATCATATAATAACCACTGTAATATTGCATTGACTAATGCAGTTTTTTTTGGAAGTAAATTTCTACGTTGTATTAGCTGTTTAAGAGACTAAATGGCAGGCGACTCAGTGCAAGATCATGTGAAAGAAGCAGGATTTCCCTGTGTTTGACACCCAGAAGTGTGATAGGAGCAATAACGAGAAGTCACAAAGAAATAAAAACAAATCACTTGGAAAGAACTTTCTAGCATACAGAGCTATACAGAGAAAATAGGCTTCTGCAAAAATCACGCAAGTTTTTGAGTCTTAAACTCCTAAATGACCTGGAGGAGTACTCTGTATGATTAGATGAGTATCAAAATCAATTGGGCTTATGGACCACATCCACTTTAGCCACTATCAGCAAAATCTTCTGCAGTCAGGAGGTTCTACAGTGATGAACACTGGCACATTAGCTAATGTTTCATAGCCTTACTGATCTCTTAGATTGAGAAATATTGGTTTTCCTGAAGAAATAACATTTGAGTCAGTAGTATTATGGGAGATCCTCAAACATTGCATTTTTGTCAAATGTTAAGTATAAAAAATATTTTGTTCTGTGTTACACATTTTAGTCAATAACAAAAGCCATAAAAATGATTAAACCTTAGAAGAAAGACAGTCCATAGAGAAAGATGAAAATCAACACATGTGTGAGGAAAGAACAGCTAAAAGAAGAAATAAGTGTAAATATTAAAAATAATACAAAAATACAAAAAAATGTGAAGATAATCTTATTCTGCTGACTTACCTTATTTCCTTAGTCAAAGTTAATTCAGATTTTAAGCTAGATGTAGATATAGTAATATAGTATCGAAATACTAAAAATGATAAGACAAGATTTTATAGTAGAAAATATCAAAATATTAAAGACCTGCTTACAAGCCAGTGTGCTGCATCATAATGAGAAAGTCCCACTTCTCTTTTCCCTTTAAATGAAGCAGCATGCTAATTTCCTAGAGTCCTTCATGAAAACCAGAAAAGCTTTCAAAATTAGCATTTGTAAGGAGGGGCCACAATGGTTTTGATGGCTATGAAGTTAAATCAGATGTTGCCACCAAGACTTGAGGAATCATGGATGTATTGTGTTAACTCAGTTATGTCCTCATTTATCCTTTTCAGTATTCCAAATTTTAGTCAAATTTACAAGCTCAATTGATCACGAAATATCTGTAATTGTCACCACTGTCAATGCTACAACCAGCCATTTGATTTACTCTCTTAAATCAGAGCAGGCTGTTGCCACCTGATGGTAACAAATGCTAGTCAAGAACTTGTCTAGATATCAACAACTTAGCTGACTCTTTAGCAACTCAGTCCTGGATTGATTTGATATATTTGTTAACACCCAAATTTAAATGCCCTAATTGTCAATGCTGGGAAATTTTAGCATTGCAAGTCATGTAGAAGCATCGTACATCATATATAGAGTTGTCCAACACTAAAAGTGGAGCTCTGATCTCACTTCTTCTTGGCCTTACCCTCTTCAAATGCATGGTTTTAAATTGTGCCACCTACACAAAGAAAGATAGCAGTAAGTGAGCAAGAAGCTATACTTAGCAACAATTGAACCTTGTCATTTACTACTTTAATATTTCTGATTCAAAGAATAAAGAGGTTATTTATGGCTTTTTGGTGAAAGAATTGAACACACAATGCAATAAAATTCAATAAATGCTCCAACACAATAGCAAAGTGTCTACACTTCACACTGCATCAATGAGATTTCTTTTTGATATATAAAAATAACACCACTTCAAGTACCGTGGTCAAGAGTACTCAATATAATGAAGGATTGGAAAACCTAAAAGCATCTGGGAGGTTAATCATCAAGGAAAGGGTGAACTATAATTGGTCATAATGACGTACACAGAAGAATTTGAGGAACTTTACTGTCATGTTTTTTCTTTCTCTTTTGCTGAGTTATGTGGCATGAGAAAGCAATTTAGAGAGTGAAGGATTGATTTAGCTAACATTTCCTAATCTTAGTGGGCTTTTCAGGGAAATAGAAACACAGGCAGGAAAGTGGGAGTGAAGCTGCTTACAGGTGCCTCCCTCCTTCCCCAGTTAGATATCTTTTGTATATACAACCCATAACTATTTGCCCAGAGTATTATTGTCCACAGTGTACCATGGTTTGTTGACTCTCATGGGAGGCTGACCCTCTTCTGAATGAAAATGGAGAGGAGTGGATGGGTAGACTGGTAGAAGGGAGGCAGGGGGTGGGAACAGGAGGGGAGGAGGGAGGGGTAACTGTGGTCAGTATGGAAAATAAATGAAATATTAATAAAAGAAAAAATCTGGTGTATTCTTTAGTAATATTAATGTGTTAACTGTAACTGTAGTACACAACAGGGATGAAATTTGTTACCTGAGACGTAACATACTACCCTTCTTTTCTTTTCTCTCTCACTTCCTCATCCAGCTATGCTTTTTTTTTCCTTTTCAGTTCACCAGAAACTAAAGTATTATTGACTCTGTCCAATAAATTTGAAGAGTAAACAAATAGATTCAATTTATATTGCATTTATTTCTTAGTGATATCTATGCAGGATGATTTCAATGATGCACAACAATATGTATTTAACTTTCGTCCCTAGCCATGCAGATAACTGCAGAAGCTATATTCCCAGGCTGGTGTACAGTCTCGGGTCTGTTATATATACATGTCTAATGCTTATATTTCCTAAGAATGAGCAAGATGATTAGCATTCCCAATAAACACCAAAACTTTAAATACTTCACAACTTCTCGTATTCAGTAAATTAAATTAAATCATACTATGCATACAGCAGTTACAGAATATGAAAATATGTCCCTCACATGAAAGTCTGGTGTAGGTGAAAAATTGTCTTCACTAATGTCATCCATCAGTGACATAGGTGATTCTCAATAATTCAGTATCTTTGCCATTGTCTAGCAATTGATCTCAACATTTCACATATGTGAATTAATGTCGTCTGCCTATTTCCACACTGTAGTTTGAGGCACAGGTCTGCCTAGCTGCCAAGCTGTCCTTAAGTGATGATCCTCCTGTCCTAGTCTCCTGAGTTTCTGGAATTATGAGGTTGCATCATCAACCTGACTTGTTTCACACATTTTGCAACGATGGCTTAGAATTAAAGTAAGGATGCATTCTTATCGTTAAGCTGATTTTTATCAGGATTAATAACCTTTGTGTAAAATTAATATTAAGTTTTGATTTCTTAAATATGCACAAATGCACATAATTTTCCCAATTTTCTATATGTCGGTGAAGAATACAGGCTTACAACTCTCAATTTATACATATTGGAACTGACAAAAAACTTAGAGTAAGATGATGGAGACATACCCTATCTCCTTTCTTCAGGTTTGATTTTGCAAATGGTCCCACTAACTTCTCTTTCTTGCCATTCATTTATAATGCCAGTTCCCTTACCTCCTCGGTCCTGGGCTGACAAATTCATACCACCTCACCTTGTTCCTTTCAAACATTTTGAAAAGTTTATTATCTTTATTTTTCAGCAGTGTATAGATGTCCCAATCTATAAAATGTCCAGTTCAGAAGTTCTTATCTCTTGTAAATTTGAGGTGCTTCAGGAAAGTAAAATCTCTAGTGTTAAGGTATATTTGGCACAATTTATTTTAATTGTGAATTGTGTCATATAGTTCTTAATATTGTATGATGAGACGTCAAGTACAGTGCCTTATTTGAAATAGAGTACACTAATGACCTAACATTTGTAATATATATGTTAGCAACTCACAATCCAGTAGCTAAGTGAGATGGCGGTTGAGGGACAGAGTGAGGGACAGAGGGGGAGTAGAGAAAAGGACAGAGAGGAAAGAGGGGGCAGGGTGTGATTGATAAAACAAAGCTGAAAAGCTAAGATACACTCAAACACAAGTCTGTTGTGCTCTGAAAATTTACTTTTGAATTACAGAGTGAGTTAATGAAATTCAGGATTTCTTCGAATTTATCCCTAGTTGTGATGCTTCATGCATTTAAAAAGTTTCATGAAAAACTAATAGCCTTGAAATCTCTATATGTAAGGTTAAATTCTTAGTGTCATGTTTTCTGCCGCGCACCCCCCCCCCCATGTCTGCGCTCTGTGCGCTGGCACCCAGTTCTCGAGCTTCGGGTAAGGGGGCTGGAGGTTAATATACACAGACACACACAGACAGAGAGACAGCGACACGGGTCATCCTTGAATTCCTCAAGAATGTCCCCTTTATTGTGTTCAGAGGCAGATTATATAGAGATAGCCACACCCCAGCCAAACCCACCAGAAACCACTCTCCTGCCATCAGGAACTCCTGAAGGTCTCATGCTCAGAGCAGCTGTAGGCACTCAGATCAGGGGATTACAAGAAATTCAGGATCTGGGGTCTCACTGCTCCCAACAGTTTTCTTTGGTAGTGCTGACTTAATCTCATTTTAACCACCGGAAGACATTTAAGAAGTCATTATGAGGACACTGACATACGTGTATAGACATCAAACAGGGTTAATATCAAACGTAACATGAAGAATTTTGATATGAAGCTGTGCCTAGACAAACAACTTACTGGCACAGCAACATAACTCAGTGCTTCCTTCAACTATCTTAATAATGCATTAGCTTTCTGCAATAAGAAAGATCATTTAATAACCAAAAAAAAAAAAACCCAGCAAAATAACAATTAACTTGATGTGTATGAATGGACATCACTGGCAACTGAATTTGACATAAAACACTAAGGGAGGACTTTCTAACTTTTAATGTCTTACAAGCTTTTAACACAATTTTATTTACAGATTATTTTCTAAAAGATTCTGTTCTATGTTTTTACCATGAATAGATTTTATAAGACCAAAAGGGTCATACCACACACATTTTGTTATGGACAAAATTATTGCTGAAAATGTAAGAATATTAAGAATGTACAATTTGGTTTATAATTAATGTAATGATACATTTATATGTATTATGTGGGAATTGAATAAAACATGCAAGGGAGTGCAAATAAAATTACAACTTCAGTACAATATGCAGTATTTCAATGTGCATTTATCATGTATTTTTTCTTTCCAACTAGCTCATATATAATTATGAATTAAAAAGTTTTCTGTATTTTCAGAGTGTAGAGGGCATGAGGATAGTGGGAAAGCAAAGGAGCAAGAGATGAATTTTCATTTCCCTTTTTGGTCTTGTCTTTTTATCCTTGTTACGTTTGTCTTCCATGTTTATTATCATATCACAAAGAGGAGTGAGAGATCCATCACCATTAAAGACTGATCCCAACCAAACACAACTGCTTCTGTGCATGCACACGTATATTAATTCAGTTCTCATACCAAAAGGAACACATGGACACCTTAGGGTGAAAGGTGGAGAAGAAATCACCAGAAAAGAGATCCTCAAACTCAAGGAAAATCCACTCCCTTGGTCTTGGGTATCATCCCTCTCTGAAGACGGGAGGCATTCCTTAAGAGAAAAGTATGCTTACCTAGAATTACTTTTGTTTTTTTTTCTGAGCTTTTAATTCTGTAATGAACTTAGAAAAAGAGCTCACCGGACAGTTGCTACCAATTCTGTCTCAAGAGTAATACCACTTATAACAATGCCTGTGTTACAGCTCCTTAGTCTTTCTCCCTGAACTTCACCTGCTGTCATTGTGTTGAAGAAGGTCACTTGTTCGTTCTGGCCACCCAGAACCAAGAATCACCCCGAAGCTGTATTAATTAAATCACTGCTTGGCCTATTAGCTCTAACTTCTTTTTTTTTTATTATTATTCTTTTTGGTTTTTCGAGACAGGGTTTCTCTCTGGCTTTGGAGGCTGTCCTGGAACTAGCTCTGTAGACCAGGCTGGTCTCTAACTCACAGAGATCCGCCTGCCTCTGCCTCCCGAGTGCTGGGATTAAAGGCGTGCACCACCATCGCCCGGCCTAGCTCTAACTTCTTATTGGCTAATTCTTACATATTAATTTAATCCATTTCTATTAATCTGTCTATCACTATAAAGTTGTGGCCTAGCAGCTAATTTTCAACATGGAGGTGGGGAGAAAAGAGGACAGAAAAGGAGGGAGAAGGGGAAGGGAGGAGAACTTGAGAGAACAGTATAGACAAGATGGGGTAAGGACAAAGATGAGAGCAAGGAAAGAGATATCTTGATTGAGGAAGCCATTAAGGGACTAGTAAGAAACCTGGCATGTGAAATTCCTGGAAATCCACAAGGATAACCCCAGATTAGACCCTAAGCAATAGAGGAGAGGGTGCCCAAATTGGCCTTGCCCTGATGAATATCTTAAATATCACCATAGAACCTGCATCCAGTAAATGATGGAAACAGAGGCAGACACCTGCATCAGAATATTGAACTGAGCTCCCAAAGTCGAGTGAAAGAGTGGAGGAGGAAGAATATGAGCAAAGAGGTCAAGACATTATGGGTACATCCACTGAAACAGTTTACCTGATGGGAGCTCATCAACTCCAGAGGGCCATGGAAGGAAAGAGCAAAGGTCCAGACCAGTCCTTCTGAATATGGGGGACAGTGTATGGCTGAGACAGACTACGGGTCACTGGCAGTGCCACCAGGATTTATTCCTACTGCTTGTACTGGCTTTTTGGGAACCCATTTTCTTTGGATGAACACCTTGTTCAGCCTAGACATAGTAGGGAAGGCCTTGGACCTTCCCCAAAGTAGTGTGCTGCCTTACCCTCTCTGGTGGCGGAATAGGGGGATAGGTGGAGGGAGTTGGGGAAGAAGAGGGATTGGGAACTGGGATTGGTATGTAAAGTAAAAAAAAAGATAGTTTGGTTTTACAAAAATAAAATAAAATAAAGTAAAAGAAAAAAGAAAAATAACTTAAGAAGTTACCAGAAAATGAAAAGATCCCGCATGGTCTTGGTTAGGTATGATCAACAATAACGGAGGTGGGTGGTCCTTGGACTTCCCACAGGGCAGGGAACCCTGATTGCTCTTTGGGCTGACGAGGGAGGGGGAATTGATTGGGGGAGGGGGAGGGAAATGGGAAGCAGTGGTGGGGAAGAGACAAAAATCTTTAATAAATAAATAAATTTAAAAAATGGCAATCCTACAAAAAGTAATCTATAGATTCAATACAATCCCCATCAAAATCCCAACACAATTCTTCACAGACCTTGAAAGAACAGTACTAACTTCATATTGAAAGACAATAAACCCAGGACACCCAAAACAATCTTGCACAATAAAAAACTTCCAGAGGCATCACCATTCCTGACATCAAGCTCTATTACATAACTACAGTAATGAAAACAACTTGGTATTGACATAAAAGCAGAAAGGTTGACTAATGGAATCAAATTGAAGACCTGGATATTAATCCACACAACTGTGAATACATCATTTTTGACAAAAAAGCTGAAACTATACACTAATAAAAGAAAGTATTTTTTAACAAGTGGTGCTGGCATACCTGGATTTCAACCTGTAGAAGAATGCAAATAGAAACCTATCTATCCCCATGAACAATATTGAATTCCAAATGGATTACAGACCTCAATATAAAACAAACCACATTGAACCTTTTAGAAGAGAAAATGGGAAGTAACCTTCAATGCATGGACACAGCAGATACTAGACATTCTTAAATATAACAAATACCCAATGTTCTCTTCTCGCATAACTTAATTATCAGCACTTTGGTGAAATTCCTATCTTTAGATCTTTTTCTTATTAGACTTACAAGGAAGATGTCTGAACATTGATGAATCCGTAGAATTGTCAAATAGCTATAACAATTCTAAAATGGATCCCTCAAAATAAAATCAAATACAGAAAAAAAATGATGTAGTGCAGAATATAGTGATTGCTTTTTCTATCTTTTTATTGTTGCTTTCCTGCGCTTTTGTTGGTTCTTTTTGCTTTTCTTTGCCCTTTGATACAAAAATAAAGCATTGGTCATGACTTACTGATGTAACCAGATTTAGTAACAAATAAAACTTAACATTTTCTATACTTGATTCTTGTTTCATATACAATATTAATCATTTCATAATTTTGTTTGAGTAGTGACATTTCTGAATATTTCATTTAATTTTTTCTATCTCTGTGTGGCTGTAACAGATATAAAGCAGGATTAAAGGACCTATACTTCTCTTTTCTCAAGTAATTTAAACCACTATATCTATAACCTTCTTCTTGGAACCAGGTTAAACAAATTATATATATACACATATGTATGTATATATATATAATTTATATTGAGACTATAATGTATGTATCAGTATATTTTCCCTGATATTTTCTCTTCATATATATGTATATGTGCATGTGTTTATACAAATATGCAAATGGACACATATGCGCATACATATGCATATGTATATAGCAAGCATTTTTCTTGATTTTCCTTGAGCAACAGCTGCCTGAATAAAGATGAGTGTAATTGAGTTTAATGAAAGTGGAGTAGATGATACAAAAGGAAGTGTATGTGTGTGTGTGTGTGTGT
>NC_022027.1:13965544-14004975 GCF_000317375.1 Microtus ochrogaster
ACATACAGAGGCACTCAGAGAGAGATCATGTGCTTGCTGGGAGTAACTGATAGGACTCTGGTGATATCTAAAATACCAGTCAGGTTTTGTAGGCTATGTGTAAATATACCTCAGAGAGAAATCTCAATGAATCAATAATAAAGAGGCATTTTTCATTATAATGTAATTCCCATTGCTTCTGATATACTTAATTTGGTATTTCATTTGCATAATAATATGTTATATTAAATGTTCATATTTTAAATATAATGACATGTTTGTAATGTAAAGTTTCACACCAAAGTGCAGGTAAATCCTTATTACGAATGTTAAAGGAGGCCTTATTTATCTTGACATATGTTATGTCCTCTTTGCACTAGAATTTTGTTTTGTTTTCTATTGTTTTTAGGGTTTTATTGCAGCTTTTGAGAAAGTCCTTGGAACAGCTTTTTTAGACTAGGCTGGTCATGAACTCACAGAGAGCTGATTGCCTCTACCTCCCAAATGCTAAGATGAAGGCGTGCCCCACCAAAGCCCAGATGCTCTGTGATTTTTATGCTGTCCCTATCTACTCTGTTGCTTGCTTACTATTTATGCCAGCTTCCCTAACTGTTAATTTAATATGTATATTAACATAAGCACTTCCACATTATGCAAACTTCTAAATTATTTTCAAACATCATAATTAACATAGCAAGAATGGCAATCTTACCAAAAGTAATCCACACATTCAATGCAATTCTCAGCAAAATTTTCACAGACCTCAAAAGAACAGTACTCAATTTCATATGGAAAATGAAGCAAAAAAAAAAAATAGCCAAAACAATCTTGTACAAAAAAGAAACTTCTGGAGGCATCACAATCCCTGACTTCAAACTCTACTACAGCTTGCTCAGTGACAGAGACCTTGTCCAACATGTGGACTTCTCTGTGTTCCATTCTCAACCAACACTGAAAAAAAAAATAAATGAAAGAAATTGAGATTACAATTGAAGGAACAGTAGTTTGAATTTGGCTTTACTATTCACTAGCTAACAACCACATTTCTAAGGCATTTTGGTAAGACTATATATATTTGAGAGAGATGCAATCTGGATAGAATTGTCAGTATAAATCTCACTGTCTGTGCTAAATAGCTCTTGCAAAGAAATTGAATCAGTGATATTAATATTTGGTATAACTTAAAATAACAAATTGGGGCATCAGATTAAAACAGCATAAAATTCTGGCTTTTGGTGTATAAACAACATATTTGCTGTTGTTGGAGATTCAAGGTGATTTTATTCATTACACTCTGAATCACTGCATTTGAAAAATTAACTTGTTAATTATTCCATAGGTTCCCTGCAATTATTTAAAATGATATCTTAAGAAATAAGAAAGATAGAATAGTAAACATAAACAAATATTTCAGGACAAGAATAAAGCACTGCTTCATAGTGTTATATAATGTCATGCATACGAACACATTCATATACATATACTTATTAAGATACAACATTCAGACATGCACATACTTCCTGGTTTTAATATTGCAAATTTTCTTTGGGTTTTTGAATGCAAAATTGTGATATGAAGGCATTAACTGTTCATGCCTGGGTTTAATATGCTCGGTATACTGTTTTTCTATAATTTTCAAGGTGGTTCTTCAAACCAAAGCTTAACTACTTAAGAATTTAAATATGACAAAGAGCTCTTTGAAGATGACTTTTGTGTGTGCTTCAGAGAAACAGAAGATGGAACATAAATCAAAACAACTCACAGAAACAAGGCTTAAGATCTGACATTTCTTACCAGAAGGTTTCTCCTGTCCTCAGGGAGATAAAGAAAACTATTGAAAACCCCATTAGGTATATTTATAGCCCAGGTTTAACGCCCAGGATGTAAACTAAGATGCCAGACTGTCAGCTAGCAACTTTGGGATGGAAAAAATAACAAACCAGCTTCTTAGACTTAATGTTTTTAAGCTTTGTCTCATCACTGTCCCAAAGACACAGCAGCTTAATCTTCTGTACAGAGCAGAGAAGTCTTGTGCTAGATGAATTCATGTTTTTTTTTTTCCCTGTAAAATGCCTGACACAATTTACTTATGCATTTGTGGTTATATTTGCTCATTCTTGGTTGTGGGTCAGGACCTTGTTAAAAAGACAGAACTTTCCACAACTTTTAACATGGAAAAGAAACATGTGACTCAATACCACCCCCTAAAAATATGGCCGTGTGTTATCATAAGAAGAAGTATATATTTGCTGACATGCATAAAATTAAAAGGCTTTGAGATAAGGTATTTGAAACAATGGGTGTAGTTATATAGCATATCTCTAAAAGATTACCACATAGCCCCAAGGGTAAAAGTGATGTTCAGCTATATTGATGGAGGAGGGTTGTCTTTCTATCTATTGTTTCATTGGTTAAGTAATAAAGAAACTGCTTGGCCTCTGATAGGGTAGAATTTAGATAGGTAGAGTAAACAGAACAGAATACTGGGAGAAAGAAGCTAAGTCAGGTGTCGCCATGATTCTCCCACTCCAGACAGACACAGGTTAAGATCTTCCCTGGTAAGCCACCTCATGGGCTACACAGATTATTAAAAATGGGTTAGATCAATATGTAAGAGCTAGCCAGCAAGAGGCTGGAACTAATGGGCCAGGCAGTGTTTAAAAGAATACAGTTTCTGTGTAATTATTTCAGGTATAAAGCTAGCCGGCTGGTGGGAAGCAGCCCGCTGCTTCTATTACAACACTATATGTTTTGAAGTAAACATTTATTCCATTCCAAAACATACATGGGAGAACTTCTCTATACAACACCTCTATTTATTTAAGTTTCTAATAAGTGTCCATCTCTTGTCCAGTTGAATAAGTGTCCTAAAAAATGAACCACCAGAAAGAGAAGATTTACTGGAGAGAAAGAATGGGTTTTGTGTTACCTGTAGTAAATTGACTGTACTCGTTCCGAAGACCACACATCCAAAATGAGATGGTATTTAAAGAACAAAAACGGACAGAAAGGGGTTGAGTAGAAAGGAGACAGATATGAGAAAAGTTGGAGTGTGTCAAAACTCACTGAAAAATAGTTCTAGAAAAAGATAATCAAATAAAATAAAAATTACAGTAGTGTATGTCTGTATGTGTACATGTATAAGCCAGAGGTCAACCTTCATGCTTTTCTTCAGGACCTTCTACCATTTTTATTTTTATTTTTTTCATGGAACATCATCCCTTAGTGACCAGAATCTTGCTGGATATGCCAAAAAGTCCTAGATCTCCTTGTATACATTTTCCTTCTCTAGAAAAACAACTGCATGCCACCATGCCTGACTTTTTGTTAGTTCTCAGGAGGCAGAGGCAGGCAGATCTCTGTGAGTTTGAGGCCAGCCTGGTCTACAAGAGCTAGTTCCAGGACAGGCACCAAAGTTACAGAGAAACCTCTTCTCAAAAAATCAAATCATAAAAAGAAAAAAAGAAAAGAAAGAAAAGAAAAAAAAAGAATCACACCTAGTTCCTCATACTTGTGGCAAGCACTTTTTAAACTGAACTATCACTGTAGTCTTCAAATCTTTAGGGAATGCTTCAAATATGATGTACATAAACAGATTAATAAATAATGATTCAAATGTTTGAATGGTTTTTAAAAATAGTCAATGAGTATCAGGATCAGGGTACCTGTAGCCTTGTAATAGGAGTTTGGAGATGTTCCTTCTGTTTCTTTTGTGTAGAACAATTTGAGGAATCTTAGAATTAGCTCTTTGAAATTCTGGTAGATTTCTGCACTGAAGTCATCTGGTGGGAGACTTTTGTAGGTCTATTGAAATTGTTTATCTGGTCTTGATTTAATTTTAGTATACAGAACCTATCTTAGAAATTGTCTATTTCTTTTAAATTTTCCAATTTGGTGGAGTACAGGTTTCTGAAGTATGATCTGATGATTCTCTGGATTTTCTCAGTGTCTGTTGTTATGACCTCCTTTTTGTTTCTGATTTTGTCAATTTGGATACTTTTTCTTTACCTTTTGGTTAGTTTGGATACAGGTTTGTTTATCTTGCTGACATTTTCAAAGAACCAACTCTTTGTTTTATTGATTCTTTGTATTGTTCTCTTTGTTTCATTTTACTGATTTCAGCCTTTTGTTTAATTGTTTTATGGCATCTACACCTCCTGGATGAGTTTGCTTCTTTTGTTCTAGAGCTTTCAGGTGTTCTGTTAATTTGCGAGTGTGGATTTCTCTAACTTCTTTATGTAGGCACTTAGTATTATACACCTTCCTCCTAGAAGTGCTTTCATAGTGTACTATAAGTTTGCATACATTATACCTTCATTTTCATTGAATTCTAGTAAGTTTTTCATTTCTTTCCTTATTTCTTCCTTGACCTAGGGATTATTCAGTAGAACACAATTCAGTTTAAATGAGTTTGTAGGCTTTCTGGAACTTGTGTTGTTGTTGAATTCTAGCTTTAAGCTATGGTGATATGATAAAATAAAGGGGTTACTCCAACTTTTTATATCTATTGAGATTTGCTTTGTATGTGATCAGTTTTTGAGAAATATCCATGTGGTGCTGAGAAGAAGGTGTATTCTTTTGTGTTTGGGTGGAAAGTCTTATAGAAGTATGTTTAGTCTATTTGGGTCATAACATCTGTTAGTTCCATTATTTCTTTGTTAATTTTCTGTCCGGTAGACCTGTTCATTGGTGAGAGTAGGGGGTTGAAGACTCCCATTATTAGTAGAATTTGATATGTGATTTAACTTTAGTAATGTTTCTTTTACAAATGTTGATACTCTTGTATTTGCAGACTGGAATTTAGAATAATTTTCAAAAGAGAGGTTTCATCCAGCAACTACTAGGAGCAGATACAGAGACCCATAGCCAATTTGATGAGAGGCTTTGTGTCTAGTCTTATTGTAACTTGTTATGCTGTGTTTGATTGAAATCCCTGCTTTTTTCTGAAGGGAAATGGAGGAGGAGTGGATTTCAGGAAGAGGAAAGGTATAAGGGATGGAGCAAGTGGTAGGACTGGAAATTTGGGAAACTGCAGTTAGGGTGCAATATATGAGATAAGAATAAATCAAAAAGAAAAAAATTCTAAAAATCATTTAAAAAAATTAATTCATAAATATTTGAACTGCCTGTAGGTACTTTAAGGTTGCTTGAACTTCACTCTACTTTGTTAATGTCCCAAGTTAGAAAGAAATTTACAATTATTTCTACTTTCAAATTTTTTTCATCTGAAAGCACTGTGAAATTATTATCTTTAGACAGAATTAGTAACTGTTTCAGGGGGACTCTAAAGTTAGTGAGAACCAGCTTACAGAATTCTACCATGCTGGGGATTGGACAAATAGACCAAGTTGCAGTCTTAGTAAATAATCAAAATTTTCATTTAAACTCATTCCACATTTATTAGCCTTTGTGTTAGATAATTTTCTGTCTCAACTATTTATGCATAAGTTAAGAGTCAGTTGAAATTTTTTGCAAATATATGATAATATCTCAAAACTGAAACATTTGATATTTTCTTTTAGAATGCTATGAACAAAACAACAGCTTACCATAATTTCTCATCTGAGATGTTTAACAGACAAAACTTTTTTAGAGGGGTATTTGGCAAATATTTTTGTATGTTATATTGTGCTGAGTTAAAAAAATTGTTTTCATAAATTCTGTATGTTATACCCTCAGCACTGAAGTGTCAAGATTGATACAGAAGATTAACAAGTATTTGTTTCTATCTTAAGGAAGTGAAAAAACTGTACAAATGTACTTATATACAAAGCTCCCCAGCTTTCTGAATATTTATGGTTTCCCTGTTTGATGAATGAATGAATGAATGAATTAATTAATTAATTAATCTTTATTTACCCTATTTGTCTTCCAATCTCTACTCTTGGTGGAGTTCCCACATTGGTGTCAAAAATGCCTTCCAGAAACACAGTTTTGTTTTATTGACAGATTAAATAGCACAGTGGCATTATAAGTAACCATAAACTTTAGGCTATTCTATGACACTATAGATGTATGTGTACTTAGTGACATCTATATGTTCTTCTATGACTTTAATCAGGCTCATGTCCATTCTCAATGATTTGTTTTTGAGTTAAAATTGACTTTTAATTCTCAGGATTATTAACAAACTACAATAGATTTTGTTTTGTCTTAGACATTGTAATTATTACCCTTGAAATGTCTTTGCCATTAATACACTAAATCATAGGATAATATTTTTTCCTTTTCAAAATATATTTCAAAAATCTAGTTCTGTGTTTATGAGTATGGTAGAAGAATTATTCAAGTTACTGCTTTTATACTTCATATCTGTAAAGGTATTGAGTACTTTATTACAATTATTTATTTACAGTCCAAACTAATCTTCAAAAAATACTCTCATTTCACCAAGGTAAATTTATGTAAGAATATTTATCTCAGTGGGAGATCATGGAATGAAATCAAATACTAATCTAAAAGGTTAAATTTTCCTTATTAGTAGGTTTGCAACCCTAGAGTAAAACCATCTTGAAGGAGTAGAGGGAGTTTTATGTCAGTCTGCTTTAAGCAGTACTCAGCAATCTACTTATAATCATGTGGGCTTAATAAATACTTACTATGTAAATATATAGATGCTTTATCATGATCTTACAAAGTTATCATGAGTGTGTTATCATGAGTGTGTATATACTTTCTTTTTTCTTTTTTGTTATAGTGTTAATTTTTGAAAAGAAAGTGCTTTATAGTGATATGAAGAAACCTGAAACTATGAATATTTACAGTACGTATCTGTATGTCACTATGCAGTTTCATAGGATGTCTTTCTGTAGATGAAACAGAGTTTGAATTTTGAAATGTCAGAATCACATGCTTTGAGCTTTGTGTCTCCCATTTTTATAACAGTGACTACTAGGGATCTTGTAAATACTCATTGACCTAGTGCACTTGGAGACACCTGTTTGGGTACTAATTAACTATTTTTTTTTTTTAAAAAAAAGATGTCTGGTTTTGTTACATGACCACTGTGAAAGAGATTTAGTGTCCAGTTACAAAGGATTTGCATCTGTTGATAAAGCCCAAATACAGGAGTCAAATGAACAATTTGTTTTTCATGGAGAGGCATGAAAATACAGTAGAAAATGCATTAACCATATGAAGAAAATCCAAAGACCAGGGAAGTTGTCCAGAGTTGGATGTTACCTTTTCTACAAGTAAGTGTTTGCATTAAGCAGGGTGTTCTGATGAAGATTTCACTCTTGACTTTCCTTTTCAAGTAACAGTCCTCATTGACTCAATGTGCCAAAAGGAAAAAAAAATCTTTCTAGGGAGATTAAGATAGAGTTCATAATTCCAATTTCAGGAGGTTTTTTTTTCACATACTCTGCCCTAGTTCTTTAGAATCACAGGTAAGGAAGAGAAAAAGTTAGGTTGGTCTAAGACTAATTAGAAAGCTGTCTTGCACCTCAATTGGCGATATCAAGTATTTAATGGAGAAAATCTCTCCATTATTATGGGAAAAATAAATAACGTGTGTATGACAAAACCATACCCAAACAGTGGGTTTAATAGTCTAAAGAAAATAATGAGAAAAAAAGCTAAAATGTTTTTTCTATTTGTTTGTCATAATTGCTTTCTCTTAAAGAGAGATTGCAGATTTGATGGTAACTTTCCATTTTTTTGTCATTATGATACAGAAGACAACTTCTGGTGCGTGTCATTAGCTCAATAACTTCCAGTTTACTTCGTTTAATTGTGACTACCAAAATTTAGGTAGAGTCTAACACATAGCAACATCAATTTATTGTTTTTTTCTGAGACTTTGTAATTTATGTTATCATGATATTAAAAAACAAGAATCTTAATTTGATATTGTAGTAGGGAGAGTTGATATGAGGGCCACTTGTTTGTTCCCAGCTCAGACCCAAAATAATCACAAAGAAACTATATTGTTTAAAAATCTGTGTATTGCCGTGTGGCTGTGGCTTACTGGGTAAAGTTTCCAGCATCTGTCTCCAGCTGGGCTACGCGGCTTCTCTCTAACTGCTCCTTTTTCTCCTAGCATTCAGTTTAGTTTTCCCCATCTACCTCTATACCATGAGCATGCCTACGACAGTTTATTTATTAACCAATGGTATTCATAGCATACAGAGGGGTATCCCACATCACCTTTCCTTTTCTGTTTAGAGTAAAAAGAAAGGCTTTAACTTTAACATAGTAAAATTGCTTAAAACATTTATCAATTAAGAGTTGCAGTTCTTTTATCATAACTAAGGAAAGCCATATTATTACTATATACTCTTCAACTCCATTAAAGACTCCAGAAGGATATAATATTACCTAAGGAAACAAGAAGATAGAAAGATGAGGCTAACCTAGTATTACATTGTTTTAGTGTTATGTTAGTAATGTCTTTAAGGATAAGCAGAAAAAACAAAACCATAAACTTAGAATTTGGAATAAAGTTACCCTCCTCACCCAAATGTAAAAGTATGCCTGGTTTGCTAAAATTTATATACACAGTGAAAAATAAAAGTGTGGCTGAGTTTTCAGTAATATTTATATAAGCAGCCTGTATGAATGTGTGTGCCTATGTTCTATACATAAATTAGGGTATATGTATGTTGTATATGTACAGTCATGTGTGGGTTTTGTGCCTGTGTGTGTGTGCACAGAGGTCAGGTGATTTTAATTTCAGTGTTTTTCTCAATTGTAATTGTATACAATTTTCTCTATAGTAATTGTAAATCTGAGAAAAAAGTATTTTCAATGGTGTGAATAGGAAAGATTCTTCAAATTTATTTACCAACACTTCTAATACATATGGTATCCTTGATTTAGTCATCACCAGAGTGAAGCTCTCACTTAAAACATTATTTAGCACTTTAAAATTTCTATGATAAGCACATATAGAGTATACCTTAATTTAAATGCAAGGAATACATATTTTCCTTTTATATTTTATTATTAAGATTATATTAAAATTCTACTCCCCATCCCCTGCTATCTTTTCCTCCAAACCCTCCCATATGTCTGTCCTTATTCTCCCTTATATTTATGGTCTGTTTTGGGGATCCCTTAGTGCCACACTTAATTTACTGAAAATCAATAGTTCTCTAATTGAACTTAATCACTTTTAACAATAGGAAAATCCTGCCTGATACTAGAATTCTTGCCAGCAACCCAGGACCAGAGAAATCATAGCTCTTGAAATCTATAGAGTAGATCTATGTATCTATAAAATATTTAGGTAATCATATGTAAAACTAAGAAAGAGCATTCTAAAATAGTAGAATATCTTCTTATAGCTAATATGAAATAGCTTAGAGATTATTAATATTCACAGAGAGAATATTTTCAAAGATAAGAGCTATAATTTTAAATGAAATATTTGAATTATTTAATTAAAATTATTTTTGTTATGCTCCTAGATACAGAGATTATTATATTTTTTAAAAGTTCATTTTGTTCTTAGTGATATAAGTCATATCACATGTTTTTGACTTGTTAAAATAGTCATGTCAATATGATTTCACCTTCTAAGACCTAGTAATTATTTTCTATTTAACCTAAAATTTCTATTTGTATGTTACTTAATATACTCCTTTGATTTGTTATTAATATTTGTGTAAGAACTAATGAGAAGCAAATTAAAACCTTTGAAAAAATTGTCTTTGAAGTAAATATATTATATTATGTTGCGTTATACCATTCTAGTAGTGTGCTGTAGATGATTAGGTTTAATTTGTTCCATTCTTCTTTTGAGTTGTTTTGAGGTTCGTAAAGTAGGAGAAAGTAATGATTTGACAACTTCTAGATTGATAATATATTCAATTCAAAGAGCACAGTTTCTCAATGTAATAAGATTTTATGAGATTAGGTCTTTCACTGTCTAGAAAGTTACTGACTGTCTGATTACTGATCTCAGTGTTCTGCCTGCCATCTCCTTCCACACCTGCTCAGCATTGTGATTTTAGATTGGATGATCATCTTGGATTTTTATATGTGATCTGAGGATCCAATATCATTTCCTCATTCCTGTGCAGTAAGCATTTTACTGTGAACTCTCTCTGGCCCCTACATTTAATTGTATTTTATTTTTGAGCGTTTGTGTCAATTCTATATAACTGGAACAATGTAATTTTATTTTATGCATATTTTCTATTTTATAAGATAATTGCATCTTTGTATTAAAATATGCAGGGGTAGTTTAGAAACTGTAAACTCTATTTTTTTCAGAAACAAGTCACATCTAAGAGGTCTTTTCAAAGTTTTAAAGTGGCCCCATTGCCCTTAACTTCAGGGCTTAATAAATTACTTGTCGTTAATACAGTTAATATACATTACAGTCAATTGCTGTATTATACTAATTCTCTAAATATAGAAAATGTCCTGTCAGTTTTGATGATGTAGTAGACAGTGTGCTCAGTATTCTGTCTAAGCAGTTTTAAAACACAGTCTGGCCTGGTAACCTTGCAAATTTCAATATGAGAAGCAGTTGTTTCTCAAACACATTATTCTTAAGTGTTTTCATGCTTTCCTCCCTACTTCTTTTTTGTGTATTTACTTGTTTACACGAAAGATAGATGATAGACTGGTAGACATTAGTGGATAATATCTATGTATTCTATGTCCAACCTAGTCTACAGCCTAAATCCTAAGAAATACAAAATATCCTAGAAATTGATCATGGCATATGAAAATTAGAACCTCGAAATATGTCCTAGAAAATAATTCTATGAATGTAATGAGTATACTTGCCTATAAAGTTTATAAATATTCATAGTGGTACATCTTCTAAGTCAATATGACCTTGTAATCAAGGTAAAGTTTCCCTCTATCAAATATGCTGCATCTAATTGGATAGTATGCTCAATCAATTATGCATGACTGCATCAGCTCTATCATGTAGAGTCAGCCAGTTCTTTCATTCACTAATAGAAAATGGTTGTGCTCTTACTGTGTGGGACATGGAGCAAAATAGTCAAGATTTTGTTCTGGAGCTGACATGCTTTTGTTCTCTAGGGATGACAATGACAGCAAAGGCCTCTCATACCTTGATTCTCTCATCTGTTCTTATCCTACAACTTGTTATCTTGAAACCAAAAAGAACTTAGCAACCATTCTTATTTTAGTGTACATGGGGCTTTGTGGTTGCACATGTCAGAAAGAAACTTAACATGAATACACTACAGTTTGATGTATTTGCGTCTCAGAAGGGTTCATGTACTCATAGAAGTATGTGGACCATCCATTCTATGTGACTGCAAATTCTCCACTTCAGGGTTTTGAAATAATGCTATGCTGCTTGGGTACGTGCCAAGCAATAACGTTGCAAGTAAGACCCTACACAGAAAGCGGTTTCGTCATCTGTTTGTAAGCAATCAAATGTGTCAGCAAAAAGAGTAGCCAGACTTCTGTTGCTCACATAATAAAGTGAAACTAATTTAGATGGCTCCTTTCACTTGCTTTAGTTTTGTGTTTGCTGCCAACAGTATCACTAAAGAGAAAGCTCAGGGCTGAATATTGAACTAATGTCCTCTTCAAGAAGAGAATGAACTCTGAGCCCCTAACACAACTCTCCAGCCCCCATTCATTGACTTTTAGGTACAATCACACAACAGGATAAATCAGCATAGGAAAGTCAAGGACTCTCCAAATACTTTTTGAAAATTTAACTTTTTGCATTTAGTATGCATTTATATGTGTGCATCTGTGTGCATGTGTTCACTACCATAACTTTTGAGACAAGGACCCTTACTGAATCCAGAACTTAAACCTGACCAGTAGCAAGCACAGATATGTGCCTGTTACTACTTCCTCAGTGCTGTAGTCACAGATGCTTAGCACCAAACCTGGCTCTTTTGGAGAGTGTTAGCCTCCAAACAAGCCTCGTGCTTGTTCTGGTAAACATAAACAACTGAGCCATCTGTGTAGAACCTGGAAACAATTTTTATGAATAAATCACGTCATGATATATCACAAGCAAAAATTCATTTTTAGTATTCAATTCTAATTAATTTACCTTTTCCTTTATAATTTACAATAAAAGTTTATGAAACTGAAAGTTTAAAAACCATACTAAATATTCAAAAATAGAATTCATATACTAATTAGCAAATCATCTAGTGTAAGATGGAATGGGAATATCAAATATACGACTATTCAGTATTTCCTCATTTATTCTCAATTTTTGAAAAATATATTTACCTCACAATCATATATTTTACAATGCTGTCTATTAACAGTAGACATCAATGATGTTACATAAAAATGTTCATTCATTTTTACCAAATGTCTATTTTACATGGACCAAAATGATTTTAAGACTTATAATTTTAAGACTTAAATTATTTATTTATTTGTTATGGACTATTTATTATTATGAATTTGTAATATATATATATATATATATGTAAATGATAATTTTCCTTTTCAAGTTGAGGTCTACTTATTTGATGGAACTGAGTCTGAACATACTATTGAACAACACACTTTTCCCCAGACTTGTAACTTATTGATCAACACATCCTAGGCAATTCTTACCAAAGATGCTGTGATGAATTGGCTGTCAAACCTGAGATTTTTTTTTTTTTACACTTGAATAATTCTGCTCCACTGTGGCCTGTTATGTCATCGCCAATATGTCTCAGGCTAATCCTTGTCTTTGATGTCATCATCAAAGTCAAATTATTTAAGGTATTTTCCTTCTTTAGTTTTCGAAGGATAAAAATTTTATTTAAATACCACATATTCTCACAGACCTTCTTTTAAATATTTACTGTATTATGTATGCAAATAAAATATATTTTGATAGTATATCAGTGACAAGTCTTTTAATAACATATATAGGAAAACTAGTATTATAGTAAACTATAGGGTCCAGGAAACAATATTTAAGGCATCATCATTTTATTACAAACTTATACTTTCTTGCTACTTTTACAAATCTGTGAATTAATCTGAAATTGAAGGGAGAGAAATCACAGTGAGAAATATGGGACACTCAATATTTGTATGTGTGTGTATTTATTTGTTTATCATTTTTAGATAAGGTCACACGCTGAAGTTCAGACTATCCTCAAATTTCCAGCAATCCTCTTTTCCTGGCCTCTTTTGCCTGGGAGTCCAAGCATGAGACATCATGCCTGGAAATGATCTCTTAAATTTAGAGCATGCATGAAATGCCTCACCAGAACATCCTAGTCTTCTACTGAATAAGGTGTGATAAAACTGCATTCGTTTCAGTAATTTTACTTTGAAAATAATGTGTCCTTCTTGCCATCACAAGCCCTGCCATGGCTCTGACTTCAAGAGTAGTGTGCACGGAAAGCAACTAAAGATAATAATATAATTCATTTCTCCTAATTTATGACCTTGGCCTTTTATCATAGGGGCTCTGAATACAGGATATTTTTTCTTAAAATAATCCAGCACTTTTTTCTCAGTCCATCTCAACAGTTCTGTTATGTTTACACGTGATTGTTAGTAGATATTATTCTTTCCATTTAAATATTAAGAAAATATCAACATCTGCTTTTCTTTCCTCATAAGATTTGTAAGAATGGTCACTGAGACTAATTTAGAAGAGAACCAACTAATGTGAATAGAAGAGTTGCTGTTAATTCATTTGGTTGTCTCATAATATACTATGTTGGATTTGATGGATCGCTCCACCTATCTTTCATATAATTTTAAATTGGTAACAATTTTGGATTCTGACTTTTCTATTGAGTTTATTTGTATTTCCCCAATTGTCATGGAAAAGCTACCTGAAAGACTGATCTACACAGTACAGATAGGCTTCAAAATAAAAAGTTTAAGGCTTAACTTTCCTTTACAGCATTTTCTTAATCTAACTACTATCCCCTTTGACCTTAAAGTTAATATGAACACTTGTTTTGTTCTGTTTCTAATGAATCTAAAGTTTGGTACTAATGTTTATATACTGATTTCTCATAAAGTTTATATTTTTAATTTCATTTCGGTGTTTGAGATTATCTCAAAGATGTCCTAATATAATCTTCAAATATTTAAGAAAATAAGAGTTTTGCATTAAAATGTCTATCCTCTCTTTTTCATCTTCTTGCTTTCTTAAAACCACCTAAACTTACCCTAAATAGATCAACCACTCAAATCAGTTATTGTCAGGGGCTCATATTTCCCTTCATGTTGTAAAACCCAGTCAAATTATACAGTTTCTGTGTCCACACAGCATCATGCAGTTATTTTCTTTTTCACCCTTATTTCCATCCCAGTATAATTTATAACACCTCTTCATTCCTTTCCTATCTAACTACATCTCATTAGTTCTCCTCTGACAGTTTGTTAGCTAGGCTGCATTGCACCTTTCTTTCAACATTTAAAAAAACCTTCACTTAAAAATACAGTTTGGTTTTCACAAACACAGATATGATCATGCTCTACTTCAAGCAATAAACCCAACATCCACTATTCTTACTCCATAATAGTGAAGAAATTCACCTGATCCTATTTATTCCCAAATACATCTTTATTCCTATACTGATTGCTCATATTTTTCTCTTTCTCTCTTTCTGACACTGTACAAATATCTTGCGCCCCACAACCACCTCCCTCCCCCCGCAGAGTATCTATCTTTAAACACATCCAGTGGATACACCTTCTCCTGAACTGTACCTGTTGTTAGCCTGGGGTCATTACACCAATCTTTCAAGTTCTGTCACCACAAACCTTCTTCACCTGTCAAGACTTATTTCAAATGCCATCATCTTCCTAAAGGATCACTTTTGGACTCCCCTTCACTCAGTGCTGTCTGTCTTCCCAGAAAACCCCATAAGTCTTAATTCATATGTTTCTCTGTGAATTTATCATAAAGTAGGATCAGTTTATCATAGGCATACCAAAGATGAAATCCTAGTTACTGAGACATTCCACAGTAATATCAGAAGTTGTGCTGTAGAAACAATGAGATAGATAAGTATATAGACGCAAATTCTAAAAGGTGACCTCATTCTAAAATACCTAGGATTTTATTATACAATTGTTTCTTCTGCCTACTTGTTTGAAGAAAACATAACAACCTTTGAAAATGTGAAGATCATTACCTCCTTTGAGTTATTTTGTAGATACATTTAGCCTGAATAATCAAGCTAAGAATAAAGATTATATTGTGCTTTATTTTGCTTTTATTCTAAGCTTCTAAGCATTATAACAACTAAGACAGTTCTACAGTAATACAATAATAATGTTTTTAGTTATCTAACTATTATTCAGTGAGTTTACATAGCACAAAAGCATCTTCTGAATGGGGGTAGTGATTAATCTAGCAGAGCTGAACTGAGTCAGAAGCATGCTGTTGTTTTTAGAAAAGATCTTCAGCACAGTACAGCAGTTTGCAGCGATGTCTGCAGAGGACAACTCTTGTTTTAAATGCTGTCTCTATCCCTTACTGGAAAATTATTCTGAAAAACTTACATTATTTCTCTGTCTCAATTTCCCAAGCTAGAAAACAATGGATGATAACAAATGTGCATACTTCACATGCTCAATACAGATAATCGGCCAGTTGTTTCATAGAAAACCTAAAAAGTATCTTCCACAAGATAAAAATATACATACTAGTTATTATTTTTACCAAGGAACTACTGTATAGGCTTCCTCATTTACTTCTTGTCTATTTTCTAATTTGAATAGATTTTATCACAGAAAAAAACCCAAATCTGTCTTCTGATATAGGAAAGCAAATGTCTGTATTCACCAGTCCTACTAGGCATATGTTGTAAGTGTGAACAATGAGATGATCCATCCCAGTGCTCAAAAGACTTAAAGATGAATGATACAAACAAGAAACATCAAGTACCTGATATGGAGGTCTTTGTATACGCTAACACTCGAGGGTAGTTGATATCAAGGAGGCCCCTCAATTGCTCAGGCAACAAGGTCTTAGTCGTTAGATTCCTTCCACCTGTATTCCAAAGTTTTTCTGACCTTTTTATGTTTACAAGCCAGTTCAATAAAGGTATAAATACACACATATGATCCCAAGTTGTGCAACAACCATCATATGGATTTGAAAATATTTCTATCTCATCAGATAGAAACCTGACTCCCATAAGAAGTAATGCATATCCTTAGCATACTTGCATCTCCAGCCCAAAGCAATTATAAATTTATTTTCATTATTTATGGTTTTATTTATTCTGTGATTGTACTTATCCCTTAACATAATATTTCAATGTTTTTCCAGACTGTAGCATGTATGAAGACTTTATGTTTTTCTAATTCCCATTACAAAGTCCATATTTTCCGACAGGTAAAAATGAAATTATATGCTCTCTCCATTTTTGTGGCTAGTTTCTTGAATTATATCCTGCCATTAGAAGGGTTCTTGTTAATTCCCCATTCCTCAGTTTCCTCATGTGAATTATCTGGCCTATTGTTTAGCTTGCAGATTTGATGGAAATGCTATTTCTCTTTATGAGCTCCCAGCAAACACCCACTATTTGCTACAACCTCTATTTGTGAGCTTCCTAACTGCTTAAGAGTAAGCTCAGGTCCTCTGGAGTGAGCACCAGAACTCTACACCTGTTGCTTGTGGTTGCCCTAGCAGAATCTCTGAGGCACTGCTTCAGAGGGAGGAAGAGTACCAGTTATGGTCTACAGGCAGAGTGGTCAGAGCTGATGATACTCTGATTGTACACTGCTTGCCGCTTCCAGCATAGAGCTTCCACCCTAGAAGGTATCTGTATGAGATAGTTAATGATCTGGTATTCACAACTTTTTAGTGGAATGTTTCATGTGTTCATACCAAGAAATATAGAGGAAAATATACACAAAACTCTACATTTTCATCTATATATGAACTATTGTAGTTATAATTTTCTTACTTGTATATGAAATGTTGTAATTCAGCAGCTTTTACAAATTTATTCTATCAAGTTTTGAGTTTGTGAAATATTGGATATAAATTCTTCCTACATACGTTTAATTCACATTTATGCCGAACAAAGATTTTATAACAGGACTGTACTTTTATTCCTTTTGACAAGTCAGTTTCTTTAACTTTAAAATGTCAGGCTGCACTAAAGAAAACATTTGTATTTGGGTGCTTGGCAGGTGTTTGCTTATTAAACTCATTTTTAACTTAATTGCTAGAATATTGTCAAAGTGTCTAACTCCCCTTTTGCAGCATCCTCTATCAACAAATTCATTCCCACAGTGAATAAAGATCATAGGTACACAAGGAACCTAAAAGTTCAGTGTATATGGTAAAACTAAAATTACTAGCTGTGACTGTTAGTTTTCCACTATGTAACTCTCCATACATTCTACTCAACTAGAAAAGGGTGAAGTGAAAAGAAACCACTAGGTTGAAAACTTCATATGATACAGTAGTAACTTCTAGCTAATGAGTTATAAGGTACTGATAAGCTATAAGATCCTTCCGGTTGTAGAAAATGTATTATTTAGAATTATTTTTCTTGATTATACAACTTTAGTTTTCAGATTCCAAAAAAGAAAAGGAAATCTCTAAGATTATAGCTGATTTTATGAATGAAACAACTGAAAACATTTCTACTCTTCTGTATAAATGACAAGCAGATAAGTAGAGGTATCATTCATCTTAGAACAATACAACCCCTGGAGCCCAAATATTAGTAAATAGAAGGAAACACTGATTGGAAATAAAAACCTGTAGTCAGGATACCATTAGGTACTATAAATTGTCATGCATTCTCCCTGAACTCTGCCTTCATCATGTGCAAAATTAAACTGTTTATAGTTACACTTTTCAACACAGGCTCTGTAATTATGCTTTTTTGGTGTTGCAGTTGAAACATTTCAAACTACCAGCTCTTGATAATGAAGACAAATTTAAATACTATAGAATACCAACTTTTATCTTTGCATCTGTTTTTACTTGTTTGACAGCTTAAACTCTGAAGGATAATATCACTCAGTCCCTTAATCCTTAACTTCATCTGGATATTGAGATCCTTAGCCAGACCACTGTTAGAAGACAAATCAGTACTAACTAAATGCTACAAGATGTTCTAGTCTCCTCCAGAAGAGAGTTGACAGTAGACTCTTGCACTAGAACTGTCTTGAACAACTTTTAGTGATCAACAACTGTCTTGCACCATGAGTCAACTGACAAAACACCTATGAATATAAGACTGACAGGTTTACAAATACTTGTAATCAGATAAACAAGATGCTTCTTTAAAAACAATATACTAAATCATGTAGTAACCGAATAGTTAAATTCTCTTTTTTATTTTCACTATCATTTTTATGGAAATAATGATTACTTGGTCACTGGCAATCAGATCAGTTTTTATAAGTTATTTTTAGTATTTGTCTAAATATACATCCTAAAATGCAGATTGAAGAAATTATTTTACTAGCTGAAAATGTTTTGTTGAAGTCATAAATAATATCTTACTATGAATTCTATACACTTAAATGTTGCATTGATTTTAATGCTGATTTTCATGGTGGAATACATATTACTTACTTTCTAGTATTTTTCTAAATCTGTAAACATGTACAGAAATTTTAAAAGATGATCATATAGAACATCTGCCATTAACAGAATCAAGGTATTCTGTTGATAAAATCCAATAATGAGTATTTTCTTAACTTGTAGGAAAAAAATTTAGTGGAGATAATTTGTTTAGTCTTATGTGCTTTATACAAATGTGTTTTCTTAGAGCATCTACTTTTCTGCATCTAGATGACCCTCTTCTTCCATTGTATTCCACCCATGTCACTGTGCTTCCCAGCAGCTGAACACACTGGATAATTTTTAGAATATTTAATATACCTTGAAATCATTAAGAAAAATGCAAATATATATCTATAATTCTAAAAACAATGGGGGTAATATTTAATAACTAATGAATTTTGATACTATTCAATGAACTTATTTATCTTATATAATTATAAAGTTATTTATTGTGTTTACTTGAGAACACATTAATATTTCATAGTGTAAATATACCCTGTGTTCATTATCCATTTCTTTAGTAATTGACTTTTAGTTTATTTCAAATTTGTGGCTATTATGCTCTGGCAAGACAAATATTAGAAATTATCAGTTATACAGAGAGAAAAATCCGGGCTTCTCTTGTCTGGATCAACATTTTCCTAATGTTATCTATAACACGTTTATAAAAGTTTATCATAGATTATAAAATTTAAATATTGCTAATTTTATATTTTTAATATTCAAGAAAGGGGTCCGTTATAGCAGTGATAAATCTTAGGACTTAGAACTAGAAATTAGGAATTAGAAAATAGAGCTTTGGAAAGAGCTCATTGGCAGAGCACTCGTCTAGCATGTGAAAAAGCTTTATTTGGGCTATCAAACACTGTAAAATTAACCTTTAATGGTGATGATATTTTTTCCTATCTCCAAGTCATAGAATCATTATTGTTAAGACATTAAAAGAAAAAAAACCCTTTGACTAAACATTCAAAATTACACAAGACTTTCTAGAACACAATTCATTACATTACACTTATTCACTAAGTTACAAAACTATAAAATGCTTTCAATATCTGTCTCCCACATATGAACATAATTACTAAAAGGAGAGTTGTTTCAACTGAAGATGCACACACTCAGTATGTTTGTTACTTTTTTATAGACTTTGCTTCTTTTTTTTTTACCATTTTCTTCAATACAGTCTCAGTTTCTTAGAGCTCATTGTGCAATTTTATAATAAATCATGGTCAAAGTATTAGGTCACAATAGAATGATTGTCAATATGAGACAACACGGCAGAGAAAGATTTCTGTGCTGTCTTTCCAGATGTATCTCTTTAAAAAAAAATCTTATACAAACCGTCTTTCCTTTTTAGAGAATCCACTTGTTTTTCAAAACCTCCATGCTATTATGAGTTTCCTTCAGTTGTAATTTAGGTGTAGCTAGAGAATTTTCTTTCCTTTCATTGTGGTGAAATACTGTGTGAGACAGCTGAATAATACTCCATAGTGCTAGTGTATCCTGTTTTCATTATCCATTCATTTCTTGATTGAGTTTTAGTTCATTTCCAATTTATGGCTATTATGAATAGAACAGGAAGGAACATGTTCATGCATGTGAATCACATCACCAGAGATAGAGGCAGCATCAATACCTTAGGCTAATGATTCAAAAACACATGTGAAAGAATAATCTGAACCTGCTGTAGAGACTACTGATCTTTCTTCATTCCGATTTCACCTATATTTACCTATTCACCTAAGAAGACTTCACATAGAAACATCACTGCTTTTTGCTTCCAAGAATGCATTTCCTCTTTTATTTTTGTTGTTTTTACTTACATTCTTCTATTTTTCTTTCTCTACTGTCTTCCTTCCTGCCTTTATCTTCCTTCCTTCCTTCCTTCCTTCCTTCCTTCCTTCCTTCCTTCCTTCCTTCCTTCCTTCCCTCCTAAATTTCCTTTATGTACTAAGGACTGATCAAGGACTTTCTATGGACAAGCAAAGTAATCTAACACAGAGCTCTATATGAAGCCCTGGTAATTTTTAATTTTTAATTTATTATTTTATCTTAACATAAGATATGGTTTCAGTTTTTGCCCAAGTTTCTACTAAACTTGTAATTCTATTTCTCTAGAACTGTAGTTCAGTGCTAGTGGGACTATCTAATAATGGTAATCCCATTTCTTCCCTTCTCTCATTTTTTAGTTAGAAAACAAAAATCCTATACTAAGATCCATCCTGATATAATAAGTACCAAGTCAAAAAATGCCTAGGTTTCTGGTCAATGATGCTTGTTCCTGCATGCGTGAGAACTCTGAAATACCTGATAGATGCATAAGCAGATCATATCATAGTGTGCAAACATTGCAGATACTCCCACTGTACTAGGCAAGCCCACGTCATTGCTGTTCCAGGCTCTAGGGAATAACAAGGCTGCTACACTTCAGCCTCCATCCACCTGCTTCAACAGTCTATGCACGAATAGGAAGAAAATTGTCTCCTAGATATCACACTTAATAAATTAACATACAGAAATGTAATTGTCCCTGACTCTACATGTGACCACATGGATACTAGTTATTTCTCCTTCTGTTGGAAAAAGTGCCGCTTGTTGGTTCCCTGACTCCAGGCTAACTTAGACCCAAAATAATTACACAGAAACTGTATTAATTAAATCACTGCTTGGCCCACTAGCTACAACTTCTTATTGGCTAACTCTTACATATTAATTTAACTCATTTCCATTAATCTATATTTCACCTTGAGGTCATGGCCCACCAGCAACGTTTCAGCACATCTATCTCCAGTGGTGGCTCCATGGCTTCTCTTTCTGTCTGCCTTCCTTCTCCCAGCAATTGGTTCAGTTTTCCCTGCCTACATAAGCTCTGCACTATCAACAGGCCAAGGCAGTTTCTTTATTCATTAACCAATAAAAGAAACATATAGACAGAAGGACCTCCCATACCAGCCCTCATTTCTCTCATTTATATATGTTAAAGTGATATTAATTTTTGTCATTTAGTCTGCCCCCCTATTTCTTTTCCTGTTATTTCTGGTGTCTTTAGCATCTCAATTTCTGTTTATTTTTTTTCTTATGTGACATAAGCCTTATTAAATCATGTATTCACTTATTTCTTCATTTAACAAATACTACACATGCATAGAGCAATACTTAGGTGCTATAAGATATAATGTAAGAAGCAAATAGCTAAGGGTTACAGTGATTACTGTTCTCAAACACTTGTTATGAATGGTTAAAACATGACAGTATGATAAAGAATGGGGAAAAAACAAGGAAGTACTTTATCTTGAAGGATCAGTACCTTGTTTAGCTTTGAGAGCTCAGAATGAAAACCTTGTGACATGTACAAATGCATGCTGGAAATGTATGGAAGGTCAGTGTTCAGGAAAGGCAGGAAATGAGATATGCACCATGACAGAAAGAAGGCAGTTGCTATAAGGCATAAGCAAGCCCACCTGTGTGGCTAGAGCAGAATGGTCTTGTTGTGCAGTGAGCTGGGGACAATATAAGTACACTGTGATATTTGAATATAAATCCAAGTCTTATTTGTAGTGAAATGAGAACTCCAAAGAGTGTTTTAACTCAATAAGAATATGCTTAAAATAGTAACAGCCAACACAGTAATGAGGTAACACATGCTGGTGCCCTGGATTTGACAGCATTTTTAACGATGGACTTACATTCATAGCTATGTGGATCTATATACAGGAGTCAAGTTGAAATACTTTATCAGGACACTTTGGAGAAGAATTTTGCCTGAAATGTCACTTTGCAATATTCCCATCTTCATGAAATAATACAAACTGGGCTCTTTTTACTGAATATTCTCATTTGGACATTTATGGGATTTTTTTTGTTCTAATAAGTGTATATTTCAAACAGAACATTGTTGTTTAGGTAAAAATGAAAAAATACTGATTTGATATATTTGATAGAGCCAAGAGATAAACTAAAGACTAATTTGGTGGTGAAGTGAGGAAAGTAAGTTCAGTTTTTTATAAAAAGAACATCTGCTTACAGTTTTAAATGATGTCTGACTTTGAATATTACTGAAATGGCTTTAGTTATGTAAGATTTTATTTTAATATTAACTTCTTAAACCAACATAGAGAAAACTTACTAAGATGTAAATATATGCTCATGATTTATTTATTTCAGGAAAAAAATACTCAAGACATCAACACAAAATTCAATGCTTTTCCAAGTCTAACATAATCACCTTATTTTTTTATTAATTTATTTTTGTTCTTTTGAAATTAAGGAACAATTATATAACTTTTCATTTTCTTTTTTCCCCTCAAAACCCTACCGAATGACTAGATCTCACCACTGGGTACTGGATAACCACCTAAAGGTCCAGTCCTCAAAGAATACTAATTCTCCAGCTTTCAGCTTTCCTTAGCTGCCTGTGGTAATCTGGGGCTGAGGCATTGTTAGCACAGCTATTGGTATCATCCTTGTTCAAATTATGTTTAGACAGCCCTGCTGATGGGACTTGAAAAATGTAGCTTTCCTGACATTTCTAGGAAACTCAGTCTCACTGCAGACTTCCTCTTCCTCCAGGCTTTACAATCTTCTGACCCTTCTTCCAAGCTTTCTCTGAGCTTTGGTGCAGGAGCTGTGCTGTAGATATAGCAGAAATAACTGAACACCCCAAGATCACTTGATCTCTTTCATCCACTGTGGTTTTCCAAAGGAACTTTTCTTGGCAACAAAGGAAAACATTACCCTTATTACCTTTATTCATTGCTATTCTTCACATGTTATTCAGACCAATTTTATATTTTTTTTTCATTATTCTTGGAACATTCTATGCTTTGTGAATGTCTTTACCTTTGTTGGTCCCTCTAGTTGTAACACTTTGCTCTTGTTTGTCCAATTCTAAAGTATGCCTTTTACATTGTACCAAAAATGTCCATGCTCTTCGAACATTGCTCTGAGGATGCCAGTGGCTCTCTTTCTTTTCTCTAATACAGCATCACTTACTGTAAAAAAAAAAAAATTAATGTAATTGTCTAATTCAAATATATGTTAACATATCAGAAAAGGCAAAGTACATTTCACCATTTTCTCACTACAGAGAACAGTGCTTCGAATGCAGTAGGCTTCTACTAAAAATGCAGAGATTTGAATTACAAAAGCATTTTTACAAAACCATAATTCAAACCACATCAATTAAATATATAAGTAATTTGGAATTTAAGCAGGGACCGTAGAATCATGTTGTTCCTAAGGGTTATTTTTCTATGCAAGATATATTTGTAATTTTATAATGATTACAGTGTAGTTTATATAATATTTTTATGTTTTCTTTGTTAAGCAATAATGAAACATCGCATGCTTTTCAAATTTCCATTCGTATTACTATTACCCCCTTGTAACAACAATAATAGATGTGATACCCCCTTCATTATCTCTCTTATGGTAAAGGTAATATAAATTACTTTTAAATTTCTATTGGCTAGGAAAAGAAATGCTGTGACTGAGAGAAGCTGAGTAGCTTCTTAGAGCACATGGTCTGAAGCCAGCAGAGGGGAAAAGGAATTTCAAATCTCTTTGTCCAGAATGTTCTCCCTTTCCTTAGGATTTCATTGACACAAACACAGCACAGCAACATCCTAAGCAAAGGACAGATGTGCACATAAAGTTCCTATTTCCTGGACTTGAGACGAGGGCCTATGTGCTCTGTTTACCTACAAAACTGTGATGCGAGTAACTCCTTTACAATGTCTGCTATTGGGCAACCACTAAGGGGCAGTGATACACAGCAGTCAGCACATTGTGGCTCTGAGCAGTGAGTCATGGCAGCTACAAGCCCATTGCAGGGGAAAGAATCGAATCCTCTTGGTTTTATTTCTCAGTTGAGAACTGGAGCAGAAAGAAAGCAAAGCACTTTGTCTCCCCCCAGGATCTAGTTATACCTTCTACTAAGACAAACACATCACTTTCAATTCTACTATCCCACTGGTGATGAGGGAGAAATACATTCTGAGAACCAACTGGAGCATTCAGATAAACCTCACACAAAAATAAAAGGTGGCTTTGTTTACTGATCCTTTTCTTGCCTTTCCCTTCTGCCCTGTGTTCACAGAGGCAAAAAAGCTAACTTCAACCAGGAAAAACATTAGTTCTCTGTTCACAGCTTAAATGTAAGGTGTCAAATGGGTTGCAACATGTGAATTTTGGCTGCGCAGCTTAGTGCTCTGATAGGGGAAGTCCTCCCTGATCTTCTGCATAATATCCTTAGGCATTGCTCTTAGGATGGGCAAGATTGGGTGGAGGAAACTTGCTGTTATAAAGGTTAGGGGGGAAATCCTTAAACTATACTTGACAGGTTGTATTGATCTACTACAAAATCTAACCATTACTGAGACAGATGGGGGAGCTCTGAGACTCTTAATCCCAAAATTGCATCTGCTATTGCTGATGCCGCTGCTCATGCTGACAATAGCCAGAGTCTGAAAAGCAGGGTTTACATGCCTGAAATAAATTGTTTTGATTAGAACCTTTAGGAGAGAAAGTCATAAGGTACAGTTTTATTGACTACTTGCCAAACAACGCAGACCCATGCACTGTAAGCTTGTTTTCCTCTTGTAAGTCATGCAGCAACTAGGCTTTTATTTTCTGAGGTTATGGACTTAGACTATAACGTATTATCATCTCTTCTGAATTATTGCATGCTTGGCAGACTAGGAAATGGAATTAGTTTTCAAGGACTGCTGACCTCTCTTATGTGTTCACATACCTGTTTCAGTCCTTGTAGTAGATATAATGTGATTTTGTCCAGTAAAGATTGCTTTAGTATCTTAATAATATATTAAAAATTACGGTCTAAATGAGTCCCATAATCTTGCACCAAGTTCAAAAAACAAATTGTAAGAGAGTAATCCTTTAACTCATCATGTTGGTAAAGCCTTCCTTCTTTTTTTTTTCTGTTCTCCCTGAAGCACATGTTCCACTTTCAGAGAGATTTCTTTTAATCTATTGCTGTTTTTCAAAAAGAAGACAATTTAGTGCAATCAACCAAACAAAATTTAGACACATCATTGTAAACTGCAAAATGTGAAGCCAGCATCCTTGTTTTCAGAAGCTGGACTTGTGTTACATTATCCCCCTTGAAAACAATTCATTGCAATGTTCTTTTCTCTACAGAAAGCATGGAGCTTATTCTTTTAGCTTATTTTCCTTTCCAGGACAAATGAGTTTCAGTTGTTGCCATTGTAAATAAAACTGAGCACACAGGTTCATTATATGTACTACCAGCAATGACACCATTATGGTGTGGATGTCGTGCTTACATAAAAACAAGCATCTTGCTTAAGGACAGATGTGTGCACTTGTTTTCCATAGAAATTATTTTATGAGGCCATAAAAAAAGGTTGGGATAAAGGGAAATTCTAAGTGTTGTATCATCTATTTTATTAAAGAGGGTGTATTGTAGGATTTAAATATAAATTCATTTCATATCAATTTACAAAACTGCAGTAACCAACATATATAATATTATGAAAGTGTTGACTTTAATTCATGAAAGTGATGATATTTACTAATCCTACCGCATTCCAACTAAGTGTCAAGAGTAATTAATAAATTCATAAAATTCATGTAGAACATCATGATCTCCCTCTGGGATTTTGCAATCCATTCAGGTGATATGAATCACTGAATTGCATTGCTAGCTAGGAAATGCTAAATGTCAAATTATTATTAAAGCCGTGCAAGAAGACACCGATAAGGACCAGTTATTGCTTGCTGAATAGGAGAATACTTTTTCATAGAGCAAGTCTCTCCTTTTCAAAGAGGACATGGACTAATTAAAGTAGCGATGCCAGTATATATGGCTAACATTTGACCAGTAGCACTTCAGGTTTCATAAATTGTTCTTCATATAATGCTGACTGCACAGGATTCTGAAACGGTGAGATCCAGCATCTCAATTTTTAATAACTCATTTGAATGACAAGTTGCCTAGCTTTCAATTTATATGCTGTAGGAGAGCTAAAGGTAAAATTAAATTTGCTAGGATCTGCACCTTGGATTTTGGGGTTAGAGCCAAACAACAGAATCACAGATTATATTTTTAACACCCAACTTGCATTACCAGACACCCACTGCAATGTTAATCACTACTACCTGCAACCCTTCTAAAAGATAGAAACAGCGTTGCAAAGTATATCTTGAACTTTTGTCCCATGATATTATGTGACAAATAAATAATTACTACATGAAATTGACAGTTTTCCATATGCCAAAAATGGCATGTGTAATTATGCAAACTTGACATATTTAAATAAATTAACTAATTCAGAATATGTGTTGTTAAGAGTTGAAGTATGTTGTGTGCAGGAGGAAAGTGTAAATGTTAAAGAAGATTCCAAGCATTCAGTGCTGTTCTCTGTTTCTTAACTTTCAGAAGAAGTATAAACTGTAAACCAATGCAACATCATTTTAGCCATCTCTGATGCTATGTTTGAGAGAGTTAGTACAGATATTTTCTTTGAAATATATTTGATCTTCTGTTCTCTGAGGAAATGCATTGACTCTGAATAGCAAATCCACATATGTTGTAATGGTTCTCAGGACTGCCATTACAAACTTAATTCAGGATAGTTCCCTTGAGTTCTTTCAATTATCCATAAATTAATACTGGACTCTGATGTACTAATCTCCTTGCCATATTCATTCTAGAACCATGGCCACAAGAAGCTTCCAATCTAAAAGACAGAATATTTCTCAAGAGACATATAACTTGCTGCTTATTGGGAATGACGCTAGTCTTACTTGAAAGTGTACCTGTTTGCAAAACTAGCTTTTAAATAAAAAAAGAAAAACTTGGGGGTTAATTTATCATTCACGATTCTTGCATTTTCAAAAATCCAGTGCAAGCACCAGGCGATCTCTGTCTAAGGATACAATTCTGAGCAGTGTACGAATATCATGAGACAACTGTTCTGCACTTGGACCTAATCAGGAGCAGGGTTGCTCCACTTGTTCTGCGAAGCAATGTTTTCATTTCCTATATGTTCCATTCCCTCTGAAGTTCTTGGTCTGATATTTTTATCCATTTTTTAAGGTGCCCCTTTTCTTTTCTTAGGGCACTGTTGCTGTGGCACTTTTCTAGAGCCTTCGCATTCCTGTGTACAGTAGCTGGAAGTTGCAGTGATCAAGCATAGCCCGCATGTTTGGATAAATTATTGAAATCCGTTTGCACCCTGTAAGAATGGACTTAAAAGTACTGCTGGGCAAGTGTGCTGAAAGTTGAAATATTGATGGCTCAAATATAAGGAAGTGACCCAATGAACGTGGTTATGGGAGGTGAAAAGGAAGCGAAGCTAGTCAGATGTGAATTGTATCTGTTGTAATAAACATGTTTAAACAACAAAGAAAAAGTGTATTGGAGTTACCAAGTATACAAAGAGCATGTGTTGTATCTAATTGACAGCACACACCACCTAAATACCATCATCAGATAATATTAACATGAACTAATTTATTTTCTATCAACAGGCTTCTCAGCTGAAGTTCTCTCTACACTACTCCCAACATACATATGAAGAATAGTTGAACACGTGTAGGACTTAGCATTTTCCAATGCAAAATGGCATAATATTAACACACCATGTAATTATTAGAAGAGATAAATACTATAATCAATATATAGTACATAAAGAATTCTTTATAGCAAATAATAGCTGGAAGATTTTTTATTAGCCTACCTCTCAGTTCTTTAAAAATATTATGAGTGGCCATTATATGCATCCAGGTTTGCTCTCTGGATCTGAAATTCGCTGCTTGATTTAGGCTAGACCAGCAATCGTCTGTGGTCTTCTCATCTCCACTTTTCAATTCTTTGGCCATCAGCATGTGCAGCCATGTAGTCATTTAAATGGGCACTCAATAAGCCAATTCAGGTCCCTATGCTTGTGTAGCAAGCACTTTCACCTGCTGAGATATTTTCTCATCCCTTTAAATGAAACATTATAAAACCAAAGGATATGAAAAGCTGCAAAGAATCACACAAAGAGGTGGTATATACCTTATCTGTATTTGAAAATGAGAACCATATTCCAAGCTTCATTCTTTTAAACTCCTTCTAATAGTCATTTATATGATTTAAGTAGACAAATATTATTCCTTATCAACTATACTCATTTACTGGATAGACTACAAACTCATAGTTCATAATCAAAATCACAAGATTAGTTACTGATTAATTTTTAGAGTAAAAGAATACCGTACCAATTCCATTCTCTATGATTCTGTTTGACTTCAAATATTTATGAACTACAAGGATGGAGTAGGGATGTCTCATGTATTTATATGAGAGTCCACTTTTTAATTATTTCAGTAATTGTGCTGTACATTTATTGCCTGCCAGGATTTGATTTACACTATTCATTATTTAACCTTAAACTATGAATATATTTTATCTTTAGTTTAAATGAGCTTTACATATTGCCTAAAGATGGCTTTGTATGTGTGCTTCTCACAACAATTAACATTTTAACAATATAATTCTGTATTTTGTGTTCTACACTCCTGTGTGCATAAACCCATCACCACTGCATTTGAGGAAAGCACTGAGAATTTAGTCTTGAAAGTGTTGTTTCTTAAGGAATTAAGATTGGATTGTTTAACTTCAAAATGTTAATGGAGGAGTTAACTTAGTTAACTAAAGAGCAACTACCCGTAACAATGCATTAAATATCCTTCCTTTTGTAGTAAGACTGAAGGAGAGCTCATGTGAGAAAGCAATATACAGCAGCTATTACTGTCTTTGTAGCGCTCACTAGTCACTCCAGGACAAAACGGGATTTGCACAGTTGAAAATGAAAGAACATGTATAGTTTATGTATTTATTTTGAATTATGAATACATTTAGTAGTTGCCTAGTGATGGTAAAAGCTGGTGGCAATTTCTCTTCATCTGTGAGACTATATGGCTAGAAGACCACCCCCCCCCCCAAATAGCCTGTTAAAATGCTATTACAATTCATGGTTCTTTTTTTAGTTCCTTGTCTTCTAAGTGATTTCAAATGAGCAGGGAAAAAAAGATATTGTTTATTTTTTCCTCAAATAATTCTAACAATAACTGATATTTACTGACATTTTATTTCTTTGAATTTGATAGATTTATTTGCATGTAACCTTAAACTATGACTCTGTTTTTCAGGAAAACTTACTGACCTCTTTAGCCGAGTTATAAGCCCTGTAATATTTGTAACAGATTTGCTCATTTACATTTACTTATACACCGTTGAGCAGTAATAAAAGTAGGAGATTTGCCACAACAAATTCGAAGATATCTAGATGTCAACTCAAACAAATCTATATTTATTTGATGTTTTGAATGCAAATTGTGTTCAATATGTGTATCTGTTCATATGTGTGTGCATATGTGTGTGTCTGTTTGTGCTCCTATATGTATTAATTATAACCATATTTAAGAAATAATAGCACAATCATATTTCTAGTTAAAGATTTAAAGTTTTTCATCACTTGAAATCTGATGGAGATCGTCCAACTTTTATTTAGCTTGGAATCATTACCCCGATACTTCCGTAATTCATTATACATTTAGTTAAATTTAGATGAAGATCTTCTACACAAGCCATTTGTATCAGTCTATTAACCTGTTTCAAAGAGATTTTGATATCTTTGTTTCAGATTAGAGCACTCAAATCAATGGAGCTGATTTTCTTTGCTTTATGTCTAAAATCCAACTATGCGTGAGTACATATGATAATTGTCTTTCTGTGTCTGGGTTACCTCACCCAAAATAATGTTTTCTAGCTCTATCCATTTCCTTGCAAACCACAATCCCAGAGAATTTAGACAACAATGAGGACACTAAGAGAGACTTACATAGATCTAATCTACATGGGAAGTAGAAAAAGAAAAGATCTCCTGAGTAAATTGGGGACCTAGAGGGGAGGTTGAAGGGGGATAGGGAAAAGCAGGGAGGGGAGCAGAGAAAAATGTAGAGCTCAATAAAAGTCAATCAATAAATAAAAATCAACGGAGCTGATTAATGCCTAACTTACTTAAACTTAGCCATGAATTATAACTGTTCTCCAAGAGTATATATTGAGGGTATGTTATTTGACTTTTGACTTTTCCCCTTTGTATTTATTGTTTTCTATTTGCATTTGAATGGAAACTTAATACTATATACACCTCTGCCCAAGTCAGGAGAAAACACTTAAAAGAATTTACAGATTTCCATGATTCCCCACTGTATTCTTTGTCCTTTAAATATCAAGTGCTACATTATCAGTAGGCTCAGGTGCTTTGAGCTCATTTTTCCACTTATGGAAATCCAGGTATGCAAATACTCCTGTGCTCTCAGAAACACAAGCTCAATTTAAGTTATGCCACTGAGGAACAAGGCAATTAAATTAGGCTTCTCTCTTCTTGATGCCTTTCTCTGACCATACCACTTTTGTGGTAATTTGCCTCAAAAATCATGTCAGGTATGTTCAAGATCAAACACAGATGCTCCCCAGTGTCACATGCCTCACGTGGCCTCCAGGTGTAAAAGGTTTCGCTAGGACCGACTTTTCCTTTTTGACTTTGCCATTCTGGTAAAAACTTTCCTTTGCATCTCTGTTGGCAGTACTGTGATCTCACTAAAAATTTAAGCTTCCATTGCCACTTTATTTTTTTTTCCTAGAAGCTATTTTATTTTTTTTTTTTTTTTTTTTTATTAAGAAAGAAAAAAAAATTTCCGCCTCCTCCCAGCCTCCCACTCCTTACACCCTCCCCCCCTCCTCTCCCCCTCCCTCTCGAGTCTGAAGAGCAGTCAGGGTTCCCTGCCCTGTGGAAAGTCCGAAGTCCTCCATTGCCACTTTAAATGTTAGTGAAGTGATCTTCACTATAGAAACATAGTGATTAGAATAAAGTCACTAAGAGTTCATTCAGAAGATTCCTGTTTGTTATAGAACTTTAAACAGCAAATATATCTTAGCAAAAAGACTAGCATAACATGATTTTTTGCTCCATTTTTAACATTCATCTACTTTGCCATACAGAGTCAATAAATACTTTGAAAGCAAAATTATCTAACCAGGATTTGGCCTTGGTACTTAAATTTTCAAATTATTTTGGTAAAACATGATGAAAATAAATGCAACATCCGCAGAAGAAATCATGAATATTTAAAATTTTTCTAAATGTGTTTTATTTTTTATCTAAATGCTTTTGACTCAGAATAATGATCACATTTCTATTTAGGTGGTTATTAAACCTATGCATAGGTATATACTGATGAATCATACATGTGTCTCATATCACCATTTTATACTGATTACTTACTGGCATTTTCCATTGCATTTTTCTTAAATATGCTGATGAACTAGAATATTAGTTTCTCAAAGCCTGAGAGCAGTTAATATTTTCCATGATGTTTAGAAGTTAACATAAAATTTAGAAAATATCAAAGCCTTAAAGACATAGGAATTTACTGCAAACTCATCAAAATATTAAAGGTTAGATATTTATAATGTTGCTATTATGTTTGATTTACACATGATAAGCTGGTTATTTAATGAAAAGATCAGTGATCATTTTCTCTTTTTTTCTGGAAAAACAGAAGTAAATAAACATACTGTTACAAATACAATTAACACTGAAAATTTCAGATGCATAGACTAGAAACATGTAAATAAAATTCTAAGCAATGTCCTCAGTGGGATCAAAAATGGTGAAATGTTTGACTATTATTTTTAAACTTTTCATCTGACCTCACCAAAATAGCAAGGAAAGGTTGTCACCCTAAATACATGTCCCATCAGACTATAGCAAAACACAAGCACGTGGTGAATACATCCTCTGCCCCAAGGGAATTCATACCGAACATTGTCACGTTAGATTTCTACACTATGCTGAGGGTTAAATGTTAAATGAATTTCATGTGGATGTTCATTTATGTCTTTACAAAGATCTAAGTCATTTGGAAAATCAGGAGCTGAACAGCCAAGAATACAATGCAGATGATTAACAAAGTAGCTAAGTGGAGAATAAGAAGTCTGTCAAAGAATTACACCACCATATGGACACTGTTCTTCTATTCTTACTCAAAGGGTCCCTTTATAGTAAGGCAAGTGACAGAGGACAGTTTCCTGCTAACTACACACAGATGGAGGAGGAACAGAACTAAAATGCTGTGCCCCGTTTCTAAGGAGGTCATTCTTTGAAGCAATGACTTTAACAATTCACTTCAATTGAAAGGAAATGAGTTTTTGTTGCTTGACTCTCCCATTATGAGAAATATCTTTAGCTTGTCAATAGGAAAGGCCCATTTAGAGTTCAGTCAATGCATAAAGGAGATTTTCTTTCCATGGAGATCCTCACCTTTGAATGGAGCTCCTTCCACACCTTCTCTTTCCCATGTAATTCCCGGGTTTTCTTACAGTTGTATTGTTTGAGAACCATTACTGTTAGTAATAGTGTTAGAATTATGATCTAAAACTTGACTGTAACCATGTCAAAGTGCTGAAGTTAGCAGTAATGCCACCTCAGTCGCTAAAGGGACACCAGCAGACTTGAAATGTTCTCTTGTTAATGGAAAAAAAATAAACTCTACAACTTCAGGGAGAGTGAACAAAGAGTCTCACAAAACCAAGAGCAGCAGGGAGCCATCGTGCACATAAGAGTTGAAATCATCTTGTCTTGGTCATATTGGAGGTAAATTTCTATCGTGGGTAGATGTAGGTCTTAATGCTTTAGGCTACAGCACTCTCAAGAGAAATAAAAATGACTCTTTGTGAAACCAGGTTACTGCTAGAGAAAACATACCTAAATGGCCTGGGGTGCAGAGAGAACACATTTCCTAATATGCCAGCAGAGAATCAGAATTTGACATTGAATGTTGAAGATTCCAAGTCCCAGTTTTTAATCAATTTGACTATTTCTAAATGTGTATTTGTATATTTCCTGCCTATCACCCTAATTTGAAGTAACCTTCCCAAGTTCATTTTTTTAAGATTGCTTTTCTAATCCCTGGCTATGTGTGTTTCATTTTATTGTCATTTCAACAATAATAATAATTCCCACTCCATATAAGAATAATATATATCCAGTCCTTTCATTATACCAATTGAGATTCATGAAATGCTGGGAGATTCTTATAAATATATAATTCATATTATTCCCATGAATTAATTTTGACTTCACAATTACAACAATAGCTCAGGATAATCTAGATCAAAAAACCAGTATTCCAAAGAGAGTAGCTCTCTGATGAGAGGGAGATATATACTCCATTGTTTAAATATATGGTAATTGTTGGTACTAAGGAGAGGTTATAGATAGTATTAGTTAAAGGGATGGTGATATTTTTAACTGAAACTTTCTATTTTGTATAAGTGATATATTGTCATCATCGAACTAAAAAATGTCCCCTTCCTCTTTGTTAGATATATTAATTCTCAGAGTTATGAACAGTCTAAGGACTGAATCATTCCCTGGGCAATCTCTTCCTGTGTATTCATTGTGGTCTATTTCTGCAAACTGTCAGTTTTCAAGCTACGTTGTGAACAAGGTCCATTTCTGCATACATCCTGAGCTGTGGATGACCTTCAGTCATCAGAGTTTTAGAGTGAGTACTTCATCTAGATGAACCACCTCTGATCTTTTGAAAGAATTAAGTTGGTGACACTTTTCACCTCTGTTTATGGGGACTTGGTGGAAGTAATTGCTTAGACCCACAAGAACTGCGGTTCAGATACATGCGTGTGCATATATCTTTTAGAATGCAGAACTCCTGCAGAGTGTGATGTGTGCTTTGAGGATGCATCACAAAGAATTTCCAAAATATATATTGACATGAGGAAGAGGAGTGTTGATTATCAGAGATATTGAGGTATTAATTATTAAGCTTTACCACGATGTGCTATGAATAATGTATTTGACATTTGATAGCAGAACAGTAGTTTCTATCAGAATGCAATGCTCCCTAAACATATACTGGCGCATAAGGGTGTGAGTAATACAGCTAATTGGACTTGAATCTTACTGTGAGCACCTCATTTCCATCAAGATTCATAAGGCAGGTTTCTGTATTCATCTGCCTCAGGTTTTCACCCAAGTGCTACTATTAGTTAGAATAAAGTTATAAATAACAAGAGGATACTGTCTATTGTGATAAGGTACTTAGAAAATGTTTGAATTACAAATGCCACAAATTAAGAAAGAAAAAGTGAGGTTGGCAGATCCTTTGTGATTTTCAAAAATAGCATTTAAAGAGGTCTTAGAATCAATATCAGTTACTTAACAATTCCAAAGAACAAATGATAGTGATTTATAGGTGAGAAATTCTAATATAGGACTAGTAATGTAGACAAACATGGACATTAAAATTAGAAATATAAAAATAGCAATGCGATATTGGCTTGTATCTATGTCATTTGAGAAGCCACTACAAATTGGAACATTTTATGTTTGTTGAATGACAGAATATAGCAGCTCTCAGTCACTGATGGTGCCACCACCATGGATGCTGATTCCACACTAAGAGCACTACTAGTATATGCCAAATTACTCATGCATGTATCGTGTTCTCAAAATTATGTTCCTGGCGATGTATAATGCAAATTTTCTTAGGTCCAGAAAGCATGTATTCTTCCTCAGTGTCCTGACTAAAATGCTGTAAAGAGCTACAACCCTTACCTAGTAAGTAGATGGAGAAATGGAGTGAATATCTACTTAATAGCAGTTAGAAGAAAGAAATAGACATGTTGCAAACCATGACTCTGTGTTTATAGATCAGTCCTCAGTAGCAGCCACAATAAAAGCAAAGAAAAAAATAAGATAAAGATCAGAGTGTCATCTGTGAACATTAAAACATGTGCATACAATTGCTCTACAGGCATGCACTTCATTATACAACATTTACATTTAAACTTATTTACATATACAACATATTTACTTTTCAGTATATGAGGGATAGCCTCCTATAGTTCTGTTGTAAACTATTTTCCTAATTTAACCATTAAGATATTAAAGGTTGTCACTTCTATTTCTTCAAAAGTTAGATAGGAGAGTTTTTACATGTTCTTCAAATGCTAAATGAACCTTTAAATATAATTATGTAAGCCTCTTGTTTTTTGTTTGTTTGTTTGTTTTGTTTGTTTTGTTTTTATTGAGGGTAGTGCTTGAACACAGTCCCCACTATCACAAGTGATGCAGTCTAGTTTTCTGCTTTTGGGGAAATCACAGAGGTCAGCCCATTAGTGGTGCAATGGCCATGTCCTTTCCTTGGAACAACACCTCTGTGATCATGGTTATCTCCCCTGCAAAGCAAGTTTCTTTTTTTATTAAAACTTTTTAAATACAATCTTTTCTCATTTGCATAGCCTTCCTCATTCCCATTTCCTCTTTTCCTCCCATATTTCTCCCACCCCACCTCCCCAACTGTTGTAATATGAGTGGCGGGGCTGCATCCCCAGCACCCCGCTGCCCACAAGGCTAGCTTTACCTGAAATAATTACACGGACACTGTATTCTTTTAATCACTGCTTGGCCATTTCTATGTAGCCTCTTCTAGGCTAACTCTCGCACCTGGACTAGCCCATTTCTAATAATTTGCTGTAGCCCACAAGGTGGCTTACCAGGGAGATTCTAGCCTACGTCTATCCTGGGTCGGAGCTTCATGGCGTGTGCCTCAGAGAGCAGAGCTCTTGCCTCTGCCCGCAAGAGTGGAGCATAGTGTCTCTCTGAGGCCTCTGCCCCTGAGAGGAGAGCTGTCGAGCCTGACCTCACTTCCTCTTCCGCCCAGCATTCTGTTCTGTTTACTCCTGCCACCTTATGTTTTAACCTATCAGGGCAAGCAGCTTCTTTATTTAATTAACCAATGACTTCCTCCATCACCCAACCACTCCTCAGAAAGAATAAGACTTCCCATGGGGAACCTACAAAGTCTTCACTTCCATGCAAGACCAAGGTCCTTCCCACTGCTTTTTCTAGGCTGAGCAAGGTATACCTCCAAAGAGAATGTGCTCCCAGATGACACAGCCAGAACCTGGAAACACCCTAGATGCCCTCAATCAAAGAATGAACAAAGAAAATGTGGCTCATTTACACAATGGAGTACTACCCAACAGTAAAAAACAATGACATATTGAAATTTTCATGCAAATGGACGGAACTAGAAAAAAAAATCCTAAGTGAGATAACTCATACCCAGATAGAAAAACATGGCATATACTCACTCATTAGTTGATATTAGATGTAAAGCAAAAAATAACCATCATATAGCCCATGATTGCAGAGAAGCTAGGTAACATGGAGAACCCTAAGGGAGATAAACATGGAACCCCCTGGAAAGGAGAACAGACAATACCAGCTGAGAAAATTGGAAGGGTGGGGGAGAAGGGAAAGTGTAGAAGTTGTGTGGGGAGAGGAAAAGAAAAGCGGGGAAGAGAGCATCAGGGAATGGGATGGTTTAATTAGGGAAAGCACAAAGAAGGAGAGCAAGGAAAGAGATAGCTTGATAGAGGGAGACATGATATTAATGAGAAAGCTGGCACTAGGGTAATTCCCAGGAATTCACAAGGATGACTCCAGCTAAGACTCTAAGCAATAGTGAAAAGGAAACCTAAATTGACCTTCCCCTGCAGTCAGACTGATGACTATCTTAATTGTCATCACAGAAGCTTCAATCAGCAACTTATGGAAGCGGATACATAGATCTACAGGAAAGCACTGGGTTGAGTTATGGGAGACCAGCCCAAGAGAGGGAGGTCAAGACTATCATAGTGAGACCCTCAGACACAGCTGATGTGAGCTACTGAGAGCTCACTGACTCAGGACTGAGAGCAGATGAAGCTGCATAGGACCAAATTAGGGAACAAAACAGTGACAGGCTGGGTTCTACTGGCTGACAAACCTTTCTTGTTTGGATGAGTTGAAGATTAACATTGATGAATGGGTATACACCCTAATGAATTAAAGTAGAACTGACTAATTTTTCATATATAAATGTTTAGATTTGTGATTCTTTTAAGATTTTTATAAAATTGCCTTTTGAGATAAAAAATAATAAAGTGGTTGATTCTTTCTTTTCAGTCTCAAAATGGAGCCTGCCAGTAAAAGAACTGGCTGAGAACAATGCCTCACTTGCTTGCTTATACTATGTTGATATATAATACGTGGCTTGGACATGAATGTACGTGGGTTCTTGCGAATAATTTGTTTTTCACCTTTCATACAGAAAATGTTTAATCATGTAAGGGCAGTGAGAAACACATTGGTTTTTACTTGTATTCATTGTAATAATTCACTTAAAAAAACAGGATGTTGCAACATTATAATTTTTATACTGCTTTAAATATTTTACTGGTATATATAAGATACAAGAAAAAAATTATGAAGAGGCAGAAGGGATACATCTGGACAGAGGTAAGCTAAGAAATAAAGATATGACAGCGTGATGATAGAAAGACCCTAAAGAGGTGTATGTGTATGTGTGTGTGTGTGTGTGTGTGTGTGAGTGTGTGTGTGTGTGTGTGTGTGTTTTGTTGGCCTCAGATAGTTAAGCTTGCCCAACTCACTCGCCCCAGAGAATAACTTTTACTCCCTCCAAGAGAAAAGTCAAATTGAGTGATCACTTCACTCACTCCATGGCTCCACTGAATTCCTAAGCACCAGAAGGACGTTCCTTATAGCAGCAGGAATGGATTATAAAACTGTCCTAACTTTAAAATTATTACTGTAAATGGAAGTTTCTGTCTAGTCTGGTTCTGCAGCCGTTCAGACCCAAAGAAACACACATAGGCTATATTAATTATAAAGTGTTTGGCCCCTATTAACTTAGGCTTATTATTAACTAGCTCTTACAACTATAATTAACTCACAGTTCTTACCTATGTTTAGCCATAAAGCTTGCTACCTTTTCTCAGTGAGACATTCTCATCTTCCTTTCTCTGTGGCTGGCCTGTGACTACATCTCTGCCTTTTCCTAGAATTTTGTTAGCCTGGTTGCACCACCTATACTTCCTTCCATATATATTTAATTGGTTACTAGCCAATCTGTTTTATTAAACCAATTCTCTTAGTCTGGTTGCCCTGCCTATACTTCCTGCCACTGTACTTGACTGAATGGTTACTGCCCAATCAGAGTTCTATTAAACCAAAACAAGTGACAAATCTTTACAGTGTACAAAAAGCTTTATCCCATATCATTTGACTAATTTTTATTCGTCATATAGAGAATTTTCAGGTTGGCCATGGATGGTAGTGAAAGGAAATTCTGGTATACTTTTACAATTTATGATCATACATGGCACTATCAGGAATTCAGGTATCCATGAGAAATTCACTGTTTTGTCTATTATAGTTCCCTCCATTGGCTCTGTCCTGCTGTCTTTGCTGTGAAATCTGAGAACCTTGTATCTTTGTCACCAGATATTTTCAGACTTCTAGAGAAACCTCACGGAATGCAGTAGAGTCATCAACAAAGAACTGCATATTTTTATAAATGCAAAAATAAAGGTAAAATAGTGATTTAACAACAGAATGAAATTCAAAATCTGCCTTGACAGTTTAGCACACAAAATAACTATTGTATAAAATAAAAGTAGGTAGCAAACACACTGACTGCTGACAAGGTAACCATCTCTACATGTATAAGCAATTTTATTATATTTCTATTAAAAATTATTTGGACTTATTACTGATTTTTAATGTTTTTGAGACATGAGTGACTCTTCTACTTTCAAGAAATAAAATGCTACAAGTAATTTTAACGTGATTCAATTTCAAAAACTACAAATTTTTTTAATTACAAATAAACCATTAAAACAAAAATTACAGACAATAGATAGGCTCTGTTAGAGAAAGAGAGACAATAAGGATTCTGATGGGGCAGCTAATATGAAGGGGTCAACTCTAAACACTTTAACAACACCAACAGCACTAAATGATATCAGTGGCTTGTATTTATAATTATATCCATGGATATATATATATATATATATATA
>NC_022027.1:14005075-14048796 GCF_000317375.1 Microtus ochrogaster
TACTTTTAGAAAGTTAGGAGAGAGGGAAATACAATTTACAATGATGTAAATGCAGTACTCATATATTAAATTCTCAAGAAAATGTAAAACCTGTCCATTTACTTAGCCCATTTTCATATTTAATTATATAATTAAATTCTGGTTAGAAAAATATTGTATAAGGGCTTTTTAAAGGACGATATTGATATTTACTGCTTAATTTAGTCTTTACCTGGAAACATACATTATGGGCCATTATTAATAAATAACCAGGAGCTATAACCACAAAAATCTCTGGAGGGAACAGTTATTCTCTATAATGAATACAGTGTAAAAGACTTAGGAAAATAACTGTGTTTTTCTTCCACTTGCTCTCCTACCTATAGCTCAGAATATTTTGTGTCCCTTTCTTAACATTTATCTTTGGTAAATTGCTTCTCTTCCTAGGAGTCATGTAGCCACGGCACTCTGGTGCTCGGCATTGTTCCATAGGGTTAGGCTTGCTGGGTAGCACAGAAAGGAGAAAGGAAATGGAGTCAAGGTGTTTAATTGCTTGCTATCTCTGGATTATTTTAGGTTATTTTATCTATTAAAAAAAGAATGAAAGAAAACATAAAACAGACCCTTCTTTTTAGCATGTGAAATATTTTTTCTTTTTCCTTGGTTTAGGGGTTTTGTAGTCCTGCTGTTTATAATCAAGAATCTATTTTCCTTTGCTTTTAGTTTTCTATATCCATCCACACCTTTGTAATTAATTTCTTTGTAAATAAACCCCTCAAATTATTCTAATTTGAGTTTGCCATCTGTTTCTTGTTTGTATACTGATTGATACAAATTATACTGTAAGCTTCCAGAAATTTACTTGCATATAAAAGCTTGTAGCCATGAATATGTATCTTTTTTCTTTGACACAATTAGCAACATTCTCTGCATACCTTGACTGTTTCAATGAATAAAACATTGCATAGAACTTTCCATATTAGCCCATAAAGATTTTCAATGTTTAAAGAGTATTAAGTCTGCATGACTATAAAACGGGATATAGGAATACAAACACACACATATAAAATTACATATATAGCCGGGCGGTGGTGGCGCACGCCTTTAATCCCAGCACTTGGGAGGCAGAGGAAGGCAGATCTCTGTGAGTTCGAGACACAGCCTGGTCTACAAGAGCTAGTTCCAGGAAAGGCTCCAAAACCACAGAGAAACCCTGTCTCGAAAAAGCAAAAAAAAAAAAAATTACATATATATGTACATATACACATATAAATATATATCAGGAATATTTATAATCACACAGTAAAAAATTATGTCCTACATATTTTTTTTACTTTGTTTTATTTTGAGATTAATAAAATTTCATTTCTCTCTTTCTTTTTCTCCCCCAAATCCTCTCTCTTCACTGGTTCAAATTCATGGCTCGTTTTTCATGAATTCTTATTGCACGCATATATGCACATGCATATACATATATATTTCTAGATATAATTTGCTCATTCCCTATAATATTATGCATGTTTTAAGGGTTGACTTTTTGACACTGAACACGTAATTGATGTGGTCTTACTTGGGGGGCGAGGGTCAACCCTCCAGCCTCAAGCTTTTCTCAGTTGCCTGCAGGGTTGAACCCTCATGGGCCCTTCTCCTATCTACAATGACATGTTCATTAGTGTTCCATCATTGCTCAATTCACTTTTTGACAGACATGTTGGTGAGACATTCTGGGTGTAGCTTCTGATATTTTAGTTAGGTACAATGTCACTGAGAACCCCTTGATTCTCTTGCTCTTACATCCTCTTCCACAATGTTCCTTGAGTCATATGTGTAGCAGTGCTTTTTAAATGTATCCTTTGTCATTTGGCTCCATAACTCTGCATTTTGATGGATTATGGTTGTTTGAAGTTTTCTCTGTTACAAAGAATGTTCCCTGATGAAGGGTGATGGCAACAGTTACTTCTGTTTAAGAAGAAAAATATTTACAGGTTGCTGATAAATTAGTGGTTGTATATTCTCATCTGGTACCATGACTTCACTAACCCTGAGAAGTTAGGTATCAAATCTATGGATTTTCCCCTTGTTTTCAGCAGATCTTAAAAGTCCAATTTGAGAGCTGTTGCATGTCACAACTTTACTAGTGTTATCATGCCATGTTGTTCATTGGAGTTATTCATAATTGGGTAAGCAATGGTTGTTGCCCTCTTTTGGAATCTTACATGGTATCTTCTAGTACTGTAAAAATGGTCCTTATGGAGACCACATTCAGATCAGTTCCACTTCATGGGCTTCTGATCCATATTTCTAAAGTGCATGGTGTCTTCATAAACAGGAACTTACCTACTAAATTCAGAAGGCAACCAAGGCAAACAACAATAGTCTATAATATTTTTAAAATTTTTACATAATAGTATATTGAACAAAAATTAAGATCATACTAGAAAATTGTTCATTAGCATTATTGAAGATGAAATTCTTTTCTTTCAAATTTCTGTGCTATTTTCCCTTAAAGTAAATTATGACATACATTTCCACTGATTTAGTAAAAGGTATGTGTCAATTCTTAGGTGAAAATTATGGAGAATTGCCATGGTAGATGAGTATTTCCATTGATGAAGCTTGAAGTCTGCTCTTGGCTGGTAAAAAAAATCACTACTATCATTAGTGCTTCTTAGATAGTGCTTCTTTAGAAGATTTAGGAACACTTACATATATGGAAGGAATTTCACTCAGAATGTCAATAATGGTTATGTCTACTATGTTCAGTCTTCAATAATGATCAGGTTCCTTGGGTAACTAAATTCACATTTCTTGGCATCACATGATTACAAGTAACCACACATGGGTTTTTATTTTTATTACATCTTAAATTCTAATGATATATTTATTATCAAATTGTCCTAATATGTAGCGAGCTGCATGAAGCCACATCTGATAATCAGCTCTTAATTATGCCTAAGACCTGACTTATGCAGTGATAACGCAATGATTATCAGCTGCTTGCATATGTGTGGACCCATGGGCAGTGCCCACCTGGCAATCCAGGATTGGCAGCCCATGCCTACTTAAGGGCTGGGAGGGGTTTTGCCCAGAGAGAGAGGGGAAGAGAGAGGGAGAGAGAGAAAGTGAATAAAGTCCTGGAATAAACTGCAGTGAGAAGAGCTCCAGTGTGTCGCGCGTCATCCTTGCGGGATGAGGGTGGGATGCAACACTAATACAAATAAAAGAAAATGAATTCCAGTTTCATAAATACTGTACAGAAGTGTTGAACACCAACGACAAAGGTTGAACAACAATGAAAAAGGAAATCATCTGTCTTGAAATTTTGAAACCCTGAGGAAAACTTACATATTCATAGTGACAATACCATATGGCTGAGTGAGAGCTACTATCCTTGTTTAGATCTTTTTTATTGTTAAGTTTTCCATATGCCATTGTCTGGAAGACTGGGACCATAATATGTTTATATGGGGCAAGTTGTCTTCATTTAATAAAAGCAAAATAAGAAGATTGTTTATTTATTTGAAAATCCATATTGTACTTTATTCACTGTGGATTGCATCAATTTTTGGCTAGGAAGTGCATTCTTATAAATGTCTTATAGGAATAGAATTTATTTTATTTCACAAGTGTTCTCTGCGGCATGCTTGTTTCAGGACTAAGAATTTTTGGACCGCTCTGTATGACAACGTAATTCCTTTGGCCATTTAAAAGTTATGTTCATATATTTAAGCCAAAGAAGAAATAGGATTCTTCTATTAGTCATAGCACAACACAGCTTTAATTGGCAATCTTAAGACGCCTAATTGTCAAAACACTAACAACCTTCAGAGGCATACCACAGTAACAGGGCTGGACTAAATGCATAACAGATATTTCAATAAATCCTACAAACAAAGCATAGCTCTCATAAATTCATTCAAGTGTTTTTAAAAATCTAACAAAACTATAAAAATTAACCTAGGCATTAGTATAAAAGAGTTGAAGCTGTTAGAGTTCACAATATGCTTTGGTGCTTGCACATGGGAAATGCAATACAGAACTAAGTGATATTTGTTATGACAGGCATGTGAGTTACTCGATAGAAATATGACTAACATTCTAACCCTTGGAAAATGTGGCTGTAAAAACATCCTCCAGTTCAGATATTATGAAAGTTACTGGCGTTAAGACAGAGAGACTATCTGTTTTATGTAAATAGGTTCAGGGTTATCTCTAGGACCCTTACAAGCAGAGGGGAAAAAAGCCTGCAAGATAGAGTTGATAAGGGAATCAAAGATAAAAAAAAATTATGTCCATAACTAGGTAGATAAATTAGTGAGTATGCAGAGGTTACTTACAAAAGTAGGGGCTCAGGAAAAGCTATATTGTTTGCAAATTCCCCAGTCAGTCAGAGAGCAGATACACTACCAATAAGTAAAACTTCATTTTTCTTTCTTAAATAACCTTGAAAAGGTAAGGGTTATCATAGGAATTTCATAAAGATCCATGACCATTCTGAGCTTCTTTCTTAAATCTTTCAAAACCCAATGTCTTTGGCCTTCTTTCATAGTAACATTTCCTTTCATGTTTAACTATAACCTCAGAAGTTGAACTACCGTTTGGATGGGTGCACTGAAAATAACTCTTGACAATATTTTTATGTCAAGTTTGCCTGATTAGCACATTTAGCATCATTTGTATCTTTAGTTTTCCCTTCACCATGTGACCTATAAACCTGTCTGGATGTCAAGGCATGAAAATTAATGAGGGGCGTTATTCTCTCACCAATGGTGCTGAATATTCATAGAAGAATGATCAAACATTGGCCTTGGTGTATTGTCAACTTAAGTTCATTATCTATATCCCCTTATGAGTATTTATGAATATATTTCCTAAACCTCAACTTTATGAAATATTAAAAACTAAAAGGAGCTATGTCATGAAGTAATTTTGAAAACTGAATTCATACGAAATTCATAGCATGATGAATTTTAGTATTATCCTCACTGTTGACAAAAGGGAAAACTATGCCAGTATCTTGTCCAGTTGGTTTGGAAGACATTGAGCAATAAGAAGGTTATAAAAAATAATTCCTCTAACTTCTATATGTGTTGGAGTAGTTTGAGATAGCATCAGAGATAAAGAGAAAAGTTATAGTGGTAACCATGTATGAAAATGATATTTAACACAAAATGCATTACTTTTTATCCTAAGTGTTCTAGTTTTCTTTCTGCTGCTGTGACAAACACTGAGACTAAAAACAAATTGTGAAAGAAATATTTTAAGTTGTCTAGGGTCCCAGAGGGAGTGTCAACCATTGTAGAGGAGGCATGGCAGCAGGCAGGCAGAAAAAGAAGCTGAGAGATCCCTTCTTTACTTGCAAACTTGGAGCGAGAGTGGAAAGGAAAATTATATGAAGCTACTAAACTCTCAAATCCCATCCCTAGTGATATAATCTCCTCTTAAGGTCTACATCTCTGAAAAGTCCCACAATTTACCTAAAGAAAAACACCAACTTGAAAAAAGTTTTTAAATATTTGACCCTATGGACCTCATGAACATCTGCACAATAACTAAAGAAAGATTAAATCTGTTCTTTTCTTGCCATGCATAAATTTCAAGAATTTGTATCAGGTGAGAATTCCCAGGCAAGGTCTAATGATTATATTACCAGATTAAGTTGCATGAAATATGTATTGGAAAACAACAACAATAACAAAAACTAAAGTTTGATGGTATATAATAAAGTTGAATAATTCAACATAAACCCAATGAACTTTTAGTGCAGCTAAGAAAAAGAAAAAGAAGGAAAGAACGAAAGGAAGAAAGAAAGAAAGAAAGAAAGAAAGAAAGAAAGAAAGAAAGAAAGAAAGAAGGCAAGATGGATGTTTTACACCATAGAAATCTACTGACTAGCAGTATGCATACCTATTTCATGAAATGCATCTGACAGTCAGAAGATAAATTTCATGAGTAACTTCTCACTTTCCATCATCTGAGTTCTAGGGCTCAAGAACTCAAGTTTTCATCTTGGAGGCAGATACCTTGATCAGTTGATCAGTTTTTTTCGTTTCCCAGTATGAAGTCAAAGCTGACCTCAAACTTGGGATACATCTGTCTTTTCCTCTCTACACCATGCTACAGGCATGTGTTATCACATCTCCCTGGTATCCTTATTATTGCTCACTAATCTCATATTCAACACCTCTCAGGAGGATATTTTCTCCATTTCTGTAGCAGAAAAGTTACAGGATGCCTTTTTGTATGTGAATGAGGGATATTTGGAAGGTTCTTAGTTCTATCACTTAAGAATATCTGTTCAACTCAATAGTTATATTTAATTTTACACAATTGATTTCTAAAGTGAAGATAGGATAAATTTCAAGATTGACACCTTTATTATGTTTTTAGTTGCTGACACATGAATTTCCCCAAATAAAATAACTTCAAACAATACATTAAAAAAAAAAAAAAAATTAAAAATCTTACAGCACTGCAGGTTATAAGTAGCACATATGAGAGCAGAAAAGGTAATAAGTGCATTTACAAGTCTGCTCTTCTTTCTTGAGTCTGGAGAGAAGAATATGATTTCAGTACATTTCCTTGTCTTTGTTAGATTATTGTCCTCATTTTTCTGTGAGCTTTCTTCTAAGAGTTGTTCACAGAAGAAAGAGGAAACACATTACTTGGCCAGGACTGTCTTTATTTTAGAGAAAACAAGCATTTGCCATTTTGAATATCTCTGACTTCTTTCCTGCTGTAATATCCTCTGTGTTTAAGGAAGTGGATCTGATGTGAAATGAGTAACCCTTGATCCTCACTAGAGTAGAGTCTTTTCTTTCCAGTATCACCATTACTCATCTTAAACATATCTATACATTTTATTCTAATATTCATTTTTTGGAAGATAAGGACATAGATGTCTTTGAAGGACCATGAATATCATGTAATAATAAACAAATAATAACAAATAAATAATAATAATAACAAAGATTATTTCCAGAAGGATGCTCTAAAATTGCTTGTTTTTATATAAGGATACATAGAAAAGGTAATAAGGGGAAAGTGTGGGTAAGAATGTATTTAGATAGAAATTATTATCTGGAACTGTCAACGTCTAGGGAGGTCCTAAGCCCTTTTGAGAAGGGTACCAAAACTGTTTTATTTTACTGATGTTATGTCCATCAAACTGCATTCTCAATATATACGCTTGTTTTCATGGATAATAAGTACTGCTCTTAAATTTGATCAAAAAAGTTTTGCTTTGCAATGAACAACAGCTACTGAAGAGATTCATAAGTGGTCATATTGCTAAAAATAGATGACACCTGAGTACTCAACACTAAGAAAGACATTTCTATAACATCCTGCTAAGATCAGGGAATATCACAGAAGGGGAAAGGGAATAAAAGATAGGGAAGTGTGTGTGTGTTTCAAGATATATAAGGTCATGGTACCAAAGAACTTATGACTTATTGCAGCTGTGATATTTTACATATGACCCACAAAAATGAGACCATTTAAAATTTTCATGGATGCTAAAATGGCCCCACCCTTCTCTCAGATGTTACTGGCAGTTAATGGCTATCTACTAGTAGAGACATTTACTCCAGTGATGCATTCAATGGTAACCTAAGCAAGAATAAATAATTTGCTACCTATCTTCAGGCAAAGAACTCCAACTATACTCAGTAAGTCACAGAGAGACAGATAGATAAATAGATAGATAAAAGTAGAAGGGGACTAGCTGCAAAGATGTTCTCTGGAAGGGGAAGAAGATAAGAAAAGGTAATAGGGTAAATCTGATTGAAATGAATTATATACATATTTGAAGGAGTCAAGAATGAATTAACTTTAAAAATAAAAAAAAATGTAATGCCCTTTGGTAAAAAAAAAAAAATATGTTATGGTATTTGTCGAGTTAGAGAATTTGAGATCCTCACTTAAACAAACATACTGGATATTCTTGAGGACAAATGCAATATGTGATTGTGATTTATTCTCCTTGATGGACAATAGGCTTACTTTTTTCAACTGATAAACTTGATTCTTCCATATGGTAAAAAAATGACTTGAAGTCATTGATTTAAATATTAGTCATATTTATAAACAACCTGATGTGGTATTTCTCTCTGTATTCTGTGAATACCATTGGTTAGTATGAAACTGTCTTGGGCCTCTGCAGGGAATAGAGGTAGGTAAAAAAAAAAAATGAACTGAATGCTGGGAGAAAAAAGGGATAGGCAGAAAAAAGCCAAGGAACCACTGGAGACAGATACACTGAAACTTTGCTAGTAGGCCAGGACCTCATAGATAAAAGTAGATAAATAGGTAAAATACAAAATAATGGAAATGGGTTAATTCTGGATATAAGAGCTAGCTAGCAATACACTTAATAACTGGCAAAGCAGTGATTTAATTAATACAGTTTCTGTGTGATTTTTTTACACAGAACAGTCAAAAATGAAGCAAGTGGTCTCCTACAATAAATTGGTGCCCACATGGCCAGCTAAAATTCACTGAAAACCTGAGAGAGTTTGAGAATAAAATCTAGGTACATACAAAAGAAAAAGAAAGAAAAGATACGTAAGCATGGCTTAATGCCACAGCTCCTTGGAGAAAACTTTTCCTGATTCAGCGGTAGCAGAAAAAAAAAAGCTGTGCAGTTTTGAAATGCTGGCTTTCTGGTTTGAGCTGCCAGCTTGACCTCTGGCTCTTTCAGGAGGTTGAACATTTAAACGGGGTTTATGAATAGCATGCTACAACTTGCTTAATGGAAATATAGACTGGCTGTGTTCCTAAAATTTGGACTGTGAGCAAACTCTCAAGGGCAGGAAACAGCTCTGCCATGCTAGACTGGGCAGATCAAGCAGGCAGGGCCTTATTTGCCCTAGCCAGGCTACCACCTAGGTTTTTAAGAAGTGCTTAGACCTGGTCAGAAAAGGATTACAAATACACAATAAGGACAGATTCAGGCATAAAAGACCTGTAAAAGAAGTACAGCATGTTAAAAAAAATATACATAGGCTTGGGAGAGAGAAGAAAAAGAGGAAAGAGACAGTAAATATAATATAAGAGAGTACAGATGGCCATAGATTAAAGTAATAAAGATAATAAAATAAATATTAAACTTGTAGAAAGTAATAGAGTAAAAATAAATCACTTAAATATGGACTATAAATACAAACTATACATAGAGAGTCTGCATTACATTATTGTACTTTCTTTAAACTTTTTGATTGTGAAGGAGCTAAGTAGAAAGAGACATTTCATTGTATTGGCTGCTAAATTAAACCAACATAAAGGTATCTTGACTTCATAATTTGTGTCTAAGGATATGTTGCTTTGGAAAAGAGGTTCTTATTTTGTTTCCACAGAGGATGAGAACCTGTGGAATACTTCCAGACTAATGTGGTTTGATACACCAAGAACCCTGAAAGGTTGCCATGAACATCCTCAAAAATTACTTTGCCCAACATAAAGCAGAAAGCAGTATGGAGAGAACTACACCCATATTCCCAAATATTTTTATAAGTGCTTTTTTACATTTAAAGGGGGATATCCTATGGAGTACTGCATTGGTATGGATCATGGATAAGTGATAGAAACTTAAAGTCAATTTTATTATATGGGTATTTCTGCTCTTGATTAAGGCATTGTGTTTGTGTGTGGGCAGAAGTAGGCGGATCCCTGTGAGTTCGAGACCAGCCTGGTCTACAGAGCTAGTTCCAGGAAAGGCTCCAAAGCCACAGAAAAACCCTGTCTCGAAAAACCAAAAAAAAAAAAAGTAAAATTAATATAGCTTAATAGGGAATCATCTCTCATAGTGAAGCTCATAGCCATGGTAGTTAGGCTTTCTAGATATATAGAGATATTTAATATAGATAGATAATAGGTTAGATAGATAATATTTTAACCTTTCAAGCAGTGAAATGTCCCTGTCAATTATAGAGTTTTGGAAGTTGCTTAAAATGCACTGGCTGTTTACTTAGGTAATATTATATCCTTCTGGAGTCTTTGATGGAGTTGAAGAAGAAATAGATAATTATAATTATAGTTTTTCTTATTATGATAAAACATAAAGTAGATATAAATATTGTAACTGTAATATTTACTTGATACCTGTTCTATTATATGTAATTTACTGTTAAAACTTTCCTTTTTATTTAAAGAGAAAGGGGAGGTGATGTGTGATTCCCATCTGCATGCTGTGAATACCATTGTTTAATAAACTGTCTTGGGTCTGCGTAGGGAATAGAGGTAGGAAGGAAAAACTAAACTGAATGCTGGGAGAAGGAAGGGCATAATCAGAGAGAAGCCATGGAGTCACTGGAGAGAGACACACTGAAAATTTGCTGGTAGGCAACAACCTCATGGTAAAATATAAAATAAAGGAGATGGGTTAATTTTAGATATAAGAATTAGCTAGCAACATGCCTAAGTAATTAGCATATTTAAGTAATTTAATATACAGTTTCTATATGATTATATCAGGGCTGAGCAGCTGAAAATGAAACAAATGTCCTTCTCCAACAACAACCTCATAGGACTAAGCAAGCAGCATTTATATATTTAGAAATATATTTGTGTGTCAATAAATATATATATATATATATGTATTAAGAAAAAGAGTACATTAATTTGAGAGACAAATGTAGGGAACATGAACGTCACTGGAGGGAGAAAAGTAAAAGAGGATGATATAATTGTACTTTAATTTCTAAATCAAAAAACTATTTAAAATTGGTAAAAAGAAACCCCTAAGAGAAGAAACTGGTACCTCATGATAAACAGCAAACCAAAGACTTATTCATTAAATTATAGTATGCAGATCTAGAAGACATAATGACTAAATATTTCTGTAGTCTTCTGTCTCACTTGTATTTTGACAACCTACCTTCACACCCATAGCATACAGTATTACAATAGCAGCCGGGAATCTGTCCATGCTCATGCACTCACGATGAATGCTGCTGTCTGATTAATGAATAATCAAATTTAAGAATCCCATTCTGAAAGATTTCTTCCTAAAACCACTTTCATTGCATGCTGTGTTATTTTATGGCCTGGAGAGTAGAATCTGACAATTGCAGTTACCAGAAACTTACTTGGCAGATGATCTTATGAAGAGATATGAGGACGAGAGAGAGAAGAAAAATAAAATACCATAATGTTTATTAAGCTGTTTAGCACTCTCAGCAAGTAAAGCTAAATCTTACCTAGGGTTGTTTAAGAGATGCTCAGAAAATACATCTGACTGACCCATTATAGACTCTGGAAAATGAAGCATTTAACTTGTGATTCATCCCCATAGAAGTAAACAAAATCACCATTTAGTTATATCCCAGAATATTTATTCCTTTCCTATCAAAGCTTTCATTGCAGGAAACCTTGGAGATGTCTCATCCATGAATAGAGCAATTTATATCGGGCACTAGAATTTATACAGGTCACTGTAAGATGAAGTTGCTAGCAGGAAACCTGGCAGAACAAGGAAATGAACACTTAAAGAACAAGTGAGTTTTTTCCATATTTTCTGTTTGCGTAGCAAAAAAAAAAGTTAAAGTAAAAGCATGGTAACAGATAATAGATGTTTGGTGGTGTGCATATGGGTGTACATGTATACATAGTTGCTATATATAGGGATTTTAATAAGAACTTTGAATACATGATCAAATCAGCAGATACAGAGGAAATACTTGTTTGGGCTCATAGTCTTGAAGTTGCAGTTTCTGCACAGTGGTGTCTACTGCTTGGTTTTGTGTTGGCATAGCACAGCATGCTGGGAAATTATGGTGGATAAAGCCTGTTTTTCAAAGGATAAGAGTTTAGCCTCGTCCATTTCAGGAATGAGTCCCATAAACAACAAGAGTGAAAACTGACCCTAACGTTCCAATTTCCAGTCACCTTCCTATTCACCAAGTTGGGGGTTAAGCCTTGTTCATATTGACTTTTGGTAAATGTTTCAAATTCAAACTAGCATATCATGTAATAGTTCATTTAAATGAAGTTTCATGTTCTTATAGAATCCAATGCATGTATTATTTCATTTTATTTTCATTATAAGCATACATTTTTCCCTACAGTTCTCCCATTGTGTTTTAGTATTCTATTTGCATAATAAATGAATAAATTTAAAATAAGTTTCACTTTGCTTATTCAAGGTTGCAGGACTGTTGTGGTTCCCCACAAGTTCATATATTTTAAAGCTTAGTCATCAGGGAGTGGCCCTGTTGTGAAGAATAGGGAAGTGTGGCTTTGTTGAAGTAGGGGTAGTCTTGCTGGAGAAAGGGTGTCACTGGCAATAGGCTTTGAGGTCTCAAAAACTCAGTCCAGTCTCAGCATCTCTCTCTAGTCCTGCTCTTCTAGGATCTGTCTGTATAACTCTCAGCTACTCTCAAGTACTGTCCCTGCCTGCGTGCCCCCTTGCTACCCACCATAATGATAATGTATTAATCTCTAAAACTGTAAGCTAGTAATACTAAATGTTATCTCTTCTGAGTTGTTATAGTCATGGTGTCTTTTCACAGTAGTAGATGTTGCTATGACATCTGTGGTTCCTCTGGAGACACTAGGGAAAACCTATTCATTCATCCAAAATCTGTTGCTTATAGGAATATCTTAATTCACAGCTATACTGTGACCATTTCCATTTTTTCTTTTGTGTGTATGTGTCTATGTTTCCTCTACACTTAGTAAAATACAGTTATTATATACAAAAATATACAATTAATGCATATATAATTATATAGCATATAAAATAGTGTTTATGTCACACTAATAAATTTACAGACTACTTCAAACATTTATCATTTTTGTCAAAAGAAGAATTAATATCTACTTTCCTGAAAATTTAAAGGATAAAGAGTATATTTCTAACAAACTCACCAAAGTGTACAGTTGATCTATGAAGTTATTCCTTGTGTATAACTGAAACATTCTCTCCATTTGGCAGTGTTCAATTTAAAACTAATTGGAAAATGCAAGCAATTGGTCCTTTGAATCCTCATTTCCCATTATGCAATAGTCTTTTCATTTATAAATAGTCATACCTTTCACCCTCACCCTTCTAGTCCTGTTTCTACTTTTTAACTTGGATTCTTAAACTAGAATCCTTTCTGCCTCCACATCCCACATGCTAAAACTTTATGGAGACAGAACAGAGGCTGAGGCAACATTTGCCCTGGCTATCTGTAGTACAAATTCTAGTTAGTCTTATAAATAAAAGCCTAGTTCTTCCCTCTACAAAGTCCTCAGAACTAAGGAGGCAAGATCCTGTCTCCAAGAGTCCTCAGACTGAATGCCTTAAACTCCTGTCTCCTTCTGTTTTATATGCCTCTCTTCCCAGTCATATCACTTCCTGTCTCCAACTCATTAGTGTTGGAATTTAAGGCTTGTGGCTCCCAAGTACATGGATTAAAAGTGTGAGCCACCAATGCCTAGCTGTGTTTCTCTTTAAGACTGATCAAACTAGTGTAGCCCAGGATAGCCTTGAACTCACAGAGATCTATCTGCCTCTGTCTCTCCAGTGCTGGTATTAAAGATGGGTGCCACTACTGTCTGGCTCTGAGGACTAACTAGTGGTTCACTCCACACTCTGATCCTCAAGCAAGTTTTATTTGTTATAGCACAGAAAAATATATCACCACATTTCCCCTTTTTGTCTAAAATAAAAAAAGATTATAACTATTATAAGAAAAACTACATGCTGTAAGTATAATACTTTTATATAGTATGTACATGCAGTATATATATCAACAATAACTAGTCCATTTGAATTTGACAAATTCAGATAAAAATATTCAATTCTCTATCCTACCTTGGTGAATCCAAAGTCTTGTACCTAATTCACTTTCTATCCTAGCTTGCATTACAATCCAATACTCTCTTTTGATGTTTCTCAAATTTATATATATGTTAAACTTCTTTAGTGAGTGTCTCTTCTGAGTCCATTAAGAAAGAAAAGTGTAACTATAAAGTTTTATACTCCTCCACAGTCTGGAGAGGAGAATAATATTGACTGAGTAAGGCAGAGATGCAAACAAGTGACTTTCTAAACATGTGAGGAGTGGCAGAAATAGCTCATTGCCTGGCCACTCACCCAAGGTTCCTCTGTAACATTAGGGCATCCATATTTGGCCTAATAGCCTAGCATAACTGACAGACTTCTCTGTGAAGCAGGATATTCTGGAGGGTTGTTCTACCTTGTCTTGGAAAAGTTCAGCAGTCCTTTCTTTTGTGCCCTGCTTGTACAATTTGGATAACATAATGTCAGCAGTCAAGGCAAGGTTACTTTAATATCCTGTGGCTTACTTTTGCCACAAAGAAAGTAAACTCCATATGGAGTGTCTTAGATGCCCATTATCTTCTTTGAAGTAGATTGGTGTGCTGCCAGGAACAGACACTGTCAAAAAAAAAGGAAGCTATGTTATTAAAACATCATAAATACCATATTGTGCAAATCTCCAAAGTGTTTGAAATGGATCTTTCTATGTTAAATATATCTGTTTGACCTTGAAAACATACATAATATGACTACAAGTTTGATTGAAATGACCATTTACTAACTTGTATTTCTTTATATTCTACTTAGTTAGCTATAATAAATTTCAAGGACTAGAAATTGTCATTATATTGTTAAATGAGCTGTATAGGTACAATGCTTTGAATAAGATTAAAATGTAGATTGCTTTTAGTAAGATTGCCATTTTTACTATGTTAATTCTGCCTATCCAAGAGCATGGGAGATCTTTTCATTTTCTGGTGTCTTCTTCAATTTCTTTCTTCAAATATTTAAAGTTCTTGTCATACAAGTCTTCCATTTGTTTGGTTAGAGTTACTCTGAGATATTTTATGCTATTTGTGGCTATTGTGAAGGGTGTTGTTTCTCTGAATTCTTTCCCAGCCATTTTATCATCTGTGTACAGGAGGACTGCTGATTTTTTTGAGTTAATCTTGTATCCTGTTACATTACTAAAATTATATATGAGTTGTAAAAGTTCCTTGGTAGAAATTTTGGGATAGCTTATGTAAACTATCATATCATCAGCAAACAGTGAGAGTTTAACTTATTTTCTGATTTGTATCCCCTTTTAATGTCTTATTGCTCTAGTTAAGACCTCAAGTACTATATTGAATAGATATGGAGAGAATGGACAACCTTGTCTTGTTCCTGATTTTAGTGGAATCGCTGGGAGTTTCTCTCCATTTAGTTTGATATTGGCTGTTGGCATGCTGTATATTGCCTTTATTATGTTTAGGTATGTTCCTTGTATCCCTGCTTTCTCTAAGACCTTTAGATGGGATGCTGTATTTTGTCAAAAGCTTTTCTCAGCACATGACCAAGTGGTTTTTATTTTTCTGTTTGTTTATATGGTAGATTTTGTTGACATGGTGGATGATGCTTCTGAAGTGGTCTCAGATTCTAAAGATTCAATGCAATGCCCATGAAAATTACAGCAAAATTCTTCACAGACCTCAAAAGAATGGTATTCAACTTCATATGGAAAAGAAAAAAAAAACAAAAACGGTAGCCAAAACAATCCTGTACAATAAAAGAACTTCTGGAGGCATCATAGTCCCTGATTTCAAAATCTACTACAGAGCTACAGTACTGAAAACAGCCTGGTATTGTCATAAGAACAGACAGGAAGACTAATGGAACCAAATAGAAGACCCCGATATTAATCCACACATTTTTGAACACCTGATTTTTTTATAAATATGCAAAAAAATATCAAATGAAAAAAAAGCATATTTAACAATTGGTGCTAGCATAACTGGATATCAACATGTAGAAGAATGAAAATAGACACACATCTATCACCATGCACAAAACTCAAGTCCAAATGAATCAAAGACCTCAACATAAACCCAGCCACACTGAACCTTATAAAAGAGAAAGTGAAAAGTACGCTTGAATGCATTGGCACAGGAGACCACTTCCTAAATATAACCCCAGTAGCACAGATAATAAGAGCAACAATAAACAAATGGGACCTACTGAAACTGAGAAGCTTCTGTAAATAAAGGACACGGTCAACAAGACAAAACGACAGTCTACAGAATGGGAAAAGATTTTCACTAACCTCATATCAGAAAGAGGTCTGATTTCCAAAATATACAAAGAACTCCAGAAACTGGTCAAAGAACAAATAATCCAATAAAAATATGGGGAACAGAACTAAACAGAGAACTCTCAACAGAGGAATCTAAAATGGCTGAAAGACATTTAAGGAAATGTTCAACATCCTCAGTCAACATAGAAATGCAAATCAAAACAACTCTGAGATTCCATCTTACACTTGTAGAATGCCCAAGATCAAAAACACTGATGACAACTTATGCTGGAGAGGTTGTGGGGAAAAAGAGAACACTTCTGCATTGTTGGTGGGAATGCAAGCTGGTACAGTCTTTTTGGATGTCAGTGTGGTGATTTCTCAGAAAATTAGAAAACAACCTTCCTCAAGACCCAGTAATACCAGTTTTGGGTATATGTCCAATGGATGCTCCATTGTGCCACAAGGACATGTGCTCAACTATGTTCATAGCAGCACTGTTTGTCATAGGCAGAACCTGTAAACAACCTGAATGCTCCTCAACTGCAGAATGGATGAGAAAAATGTGGTACATTTACACAATGGAGTGCCACAGCAGAAAAAAGTAACAACATCTTGAAATTTGCAGGAAAATGGATAAAGCTATAAAACAACATTTGTTTGAGTGAGGTAACCCAGACACAGAAAGACAAGTATCACATGTACTCACTCATAAGTGGTTTTTAAATATAAAGAAACAAAGAAAACGAGCCTAAAAAATCACAATCCCAGAGAACTTAGACAACAATGAGGGCACTAAGAGAGACATACATAGATCTAATCTACATGAAAAATAGAAAAATACAAGATCATCTGAGAAAATTGTGGGCATGGAGACCTTGGGAAAGGGTTGAAGGGAAGGAGAGAAGCAGGGAGGGGAGGAGAGAAAAATGTAGAGCTAAATAAAAGTCAATGAAAATAGATTAATATATATATATATATATATATACAGTATGAGCTACCAAAATAATCTTAAATTTGTATCAATATACAAAAATCCATATCAATGTTAAATACTTAAAACTAGAGGAGGCTTCTTTGGTTTAAGAGTAGACTCAATAATGTACCTTTTTTATCCTATTTCTTCTTCCCCCATTATTTTTCAAAGTAGATTAATCTACCCTTATATCCTATCATATCTACATCCTTTTTTTTCTATTCAAAACAAGAACCCTGAATCTAAACTCCTTTGTTCAGCTTTTTTTTTCCTGACAATTACCAATAACATCTTGTACTGAACCATCCTAAACAGTGACATAGGGAGGTGTCAATGGGGTTATGTACTATAACTTGTAACATATTTTAGTGTTCTAGTTTAAATCATAATACAAGTTGTCCTTAAATTTAAACATTCTAAATACCACTCTAATAAAGTAAACCATTCTGCTTATGCATACACACATATACATACATACACACACAAACCTCATTTGTGCATTATAACCCTAGATACATTATAGATTGCCTTTGGGGGGAGGGTCTTTAAAGTATCTAATGTTATGAAGTCATAAGGACCATGTCATTTTACAACAGGACCAGTGCCCTTCTGAGAAGAGGGAGGGATACCACTGATTCCTCTCTAGGGAAGCACAGAGAAAAGGTCTTATGAGATGATAGTAGGGTGAGAGATCTCAACAAGCATGAATTCTGCTGCCATTTATCTGGAATTTCCAACCTTCAAAATTCTGATAAAACACATTCCTACTCTAAGCCACTCAGTCTGTGAAGATTTTTTTTATGCCAGGATGATCAGAGTAAAATGCTACCTACTGTATAAAAAGGTCTTTTTACATATTTCATTGTGTTCTTTATGCTTGTTCAATCTTGCTTTATTATTTTAGGAACTGCATGATTCCTGTGTCCTTGAAACTTAATTATAGTTTGTAAATCATTTTAACTAAATCTTTCAGTAAAATATTGAATAATGGAAAATCCATTATAACAAAACCTATTAAAACTGCAATTAAAACACAACTAATCATTTAATTATATTTATTCTTATCTTATTTTATGTGCTTAAAATACAATTAATGGTAAATATTATTTTAAAATTTCATGTATATTCAAAACATTTGTTTCAGTACTTGGGAAATAAATTGAAATAAAAGGAAATTCTACATTCAACTCATCATGCCTGCGCAGTTTTGCTGTTACATGCATGAAAATTCATGTTTTGATTAGCATGCACATTAGGAAATGAGCCATTATTTTCTCAGTGTTGTTTTGTGACTTTATTCATATTGAAGCTCATATGAATCACCAACGAGGTGAAAGTTTCATGTCGCAATTGCCTTCTTGCATGCCTTATCGATCATCCTAGAAGAAAGGAAGAGGCTTCACAGTGTGTGCCGTGCTCAGGATGCAAGACAGTTGCAGATCAGTGAGAATGATGCAATAGATGAGAAGAGAAGCACAAGAACATTAATAGACAAAGGAATGTCGTCTAATGAAGATGCAGTTTACAAAGGAAAATTTGCATCTTGGTCATAGCACCAAATAAGAACTGGGATATTAGTGTTTTCAAAGACTTTCATTTCTTCTTATGATTCATTTTGATTTTATTGGTATGTGTATGTATGTCTGTGTGTGAATGCCAACATTCGTGTGGGTGCCATAGAGGCCAGAAAAAGGAAACAGATCCTGTGGAGGTGAAGTTTCCCACAGTTCTGGTTACTAAAGTGAGTGCTGAGGGATGAACTAGGTCCCTCAGGTTTAAAAGAATGTGTTCTTAACCACTGAGCCAACTTATTCGCCCCCCAAATACATTCTTTCTGGAGTAAAGAAACACCATGCAGATTTTGTAGACTATAAGAAAACATACAGTACCCTGCTTGAACTGCTTGCAGTATTTGAATAATCAGAACGGAGGGGAGATCAGCTACACACCCAAAACATGATTTTCAACTTCTATAATTTTGTTTAATTATTTGTAATAATAATAATTATAATTATGACAACAAAACCTGTTTTCTCCAGATGTCTTTGTTTGTACATTTGGCATTGCTGTAAAGATTTTATGCAACCAAGATAATTTGTCAGGAATATTATAAATATTTTCTGCTCTTGAGGCCAGGAAGTCCAAGATTAAGGGACTGGCAACGAAACAGACTATTTTCTAATTATGACATAGCAGAAGAGTAAGGGTGGTGATAGAGAGGGCCAAACTGAGCCAAGCGCATCCTTTTATAAAGACAAGATTCTACGCTGATAATTCTCTTTCATGGTAATGATCAACACATGACTATTTAATAGATAGTACATTTGAACATAAGCTGTGAAGATAACACATTTCAAGTCATAATGTTGATACCTGGTATCTGAAACTCAAATCTGTTCATTGTTTCTATTTCTTTCTTATCCTAAACTACTAGGGTCTTTTAAACCACTAATCACCTTGCTATTTTGGTGTCTTCTGGAATATATATATATATATATATATATATATATATATATATATTCCTTCTTTATCTGTTTGTTTCAGCTTAATTGCAGTTTACTATCACTGAAACAACAGTTATAAGAAATCATGGGGGTTTTGTTTACCCTTAAATTTCCTACACTAAAATTTAATCCAAGCTTGAATATTAGGTCTAGTCTGTTTCTACAAATACTTGTATCCCTCTTTGTTATCCATCTATCTTTAATGTCTAGTTTTGTTTATTATCCCCTTAGTTTTCCAACAAAAATACTATGTCCAGTATGAGCAGAGACTTAGACTCTCTTACATGTTACAGAAAATATACCAATTTTCTTTTAAAAAATGTTCATGACCGTAGTCATGTCTCAAATTTTATTATGAGGATATCTCTTTGTGTTCTTTACAATACACAATACTAAAATGTGCTATGTAATGACAGATGTATGACCATGTTAGGTTTTATTTTTTTATAATGTTCATATATAGCTGCTCGGGGAATAAAACTGGAGATTTTTAGCCTACACTGAAGGTATAATTCCATGTGACAAAATATCAGCACCTTTGAAAACTCATTGTGAAGTAAATATCATCTTGAAGGTTTCTGATTAAAATAATTGCCCTGAGTAGGTAATAAAGAAAGGATATGAGTAAAATCAGCTCATGTGTTTGTCCATGTATGCCCACTTGGCCAGTAGTTAGAATGCACTGTTAAATATTTGGAAAGAGCTATACTATTCAACTTTAAAATTCAATTATTAAGGCCCAGTTTTTCCATTACATTTATTTAAGTTTATTTTTACATATACATTTTATTAATTCAATTTATTTTAGATTTTCTTACAAGTGATATTATTTATTTTTTATACTCGATTGATCAATTGATTGATAAAATCAAACAATTAAATTTGATAAACATATAGGTAGTTATATGGATATTAGGATACCATTTCTGTAATTGAGAGCCACACTTCCTAGGAACATATAAGGGTGAGAGCAAATTGTTAATTGTCAAGTTTTAGTCTTATCTCATTACATCTACTAACCATGTATTAGGATAAGATGTTTAATTTGATAGTTATTGGGAACTCTGGGCCAAAATTTTGCAAGAGACATTTTAGATAAAGTCTGAAGACTTTAATGTTTTACAGGATGATCTGTGCTGACATCACCTAGAGAGAGGTAAGGTGAAAAGCAAAGTACACAGTGGATAACAGCTGTATTTCAGCAAGTGCACCCCAAATCATCGGGAACCAACATATTTGGACAAGACTGATGAAAAGCCCTTCATTGTTTTGTAATAAGGGAATTTCTGTATTGGTACACTCCTATCATACATCTACTTCCATGGCACAGCCTACATAAGAATCAAAAAGGGCAATAGATACTATTGTAAAATTCTGACTCCCACCAAGAAATCTACACCCCTTTTCTTTTCGGATTTCACTAGGTGTTTCATTCATGAAACGACTGAGTTAATAAAATTTGCTCCTAGAGAAAGCTGTCTAATGATAGTGGTAGGACGTGTTAGCTGCCTGCACTCAGTCACTGTATGTGTACTTTCTCCCATTACAAAATGATATCACCACTCCTTCCTCCCACGTCCTCTGAATTCCCTCTCTAACAATGAGACACACCACCAAGAAATTTCATTCCTCATTGTTTATGTATCACAGACAACCAGTGGTTTTATTGAGAACAGTGATTTTTTTAAACAATTATTTTTTTGTGTTTTAGAAGCTAGTATTTTAAAGATTTTTTCCTATGGTTTTGCAATTTAGTATTTTATTAACCTGATTATATTAAAAATAATTTAGCAGTTTTAAAATCTAGTCGTTCAACAGGACAAATTCATATTCAAGTAGAATAAACAGTTTTTAAAGGTTTGAGAAAAATATTAATTGTGTGTGCAATATTGGCAGATCATTAATTATGAAACTGTGAAAGCAGAGGAATTATTTGATCTCTCCCTACCCCTCTGGATGAGAAATTGGAGAATTAAAATCAGTGACTGCATTGCAAGACAAAGAGCCGATTACATGTTTAGTCAATAAATAAAGAATGGTTGGTTACATGCTTTGTTTTGTTCATTTATTTCCCCAGCTGCTGCTACAAGGTTTTCTTTGAAACTGTAATAATAAGAGATGGTCTCTGGGTACAAAATAGAAAAAACAAAGGAACAAAAAGAACACACGGTGTTTTTTTTCTTTTACATAATCATCCAGCATTGCCCAGGATGTACAAGCTGGCTCTGAATTTGAGGAGGTCACCAAGGAAAGGTATCCTGTCATCAGAGTTATAATTTTTTAGGCAAGCCCTGGGATGAAACCAGTTGACCTGTGTGTAAACACGAGAGAATACTTGAAGAGAAGAGACAGGAATAACTAGGAAATATATAAATTGGGATGGAGAAAGAAGAGCAATGGCCTTTACATCGTTCTTCCTTTTTGTCTTCCATAGTGTTGTAAAGTTTTCCAGATCATTTCTTCAAGGAAACAGGCCATGTTAGGTTTCATGAGCCTGATCAAGGAATAGACTTGGGCAATTGCATGTCAACTTATTTTCCACCAGAACAGCTCTAGGTTGCCACATAACACAATTGGATTCTGACAGCCCAGAATTCTTAAATCAAAAGAAAGAATTCTATTTTATAATGTAGCAACAAGCAATCTGCTTAAAAGTTGAATGTGTAGGCCAGGCAGTGGGAACATGTCTTTAATCCCAGAACTAGGGAGGCAGAGGCAGGCAGATCTCTGTGAGGTTGAGGCCAGTCTAGTCTACAAGAGCTAGTTCCAGCACAGGCACCAAATCTACAGACAAACACTGTTTCGAATAAATAAGTATATTAAATGTTGAATATTTAACTTACTGAATTTTAGCTACTGACTAAATCTGACGTTGTCCTCTTGATACTGATCAAGTTTTGTAATTTGAAGGTGAAAGAAAAAAGGTAAAAATGTAGAAAATATCACCCTACTCAGGTGACTTAGGTCCTCCAGAAATCTAAGTGTGTGGCTGCAGAAAGAGGTTGAGCATTAAAGAACAGTTTATCTTAGGGAAGGGGGCAAAAAGTGGGCAAATGTGAACCTGTCATCACCATCAGCAAGAGAGGTAGTGATGGGGTAAAGTAGCAGGATAAACAAGAAATGTCTTGGGAAAGTGACCCCTGATACGCAGTCCTTTTGGACAATCTAAACTGGAACCAGCTTAAGCATTTTTGTTTCCACTGTTGCTTCTTGTTAGATTGTTTTAGCAATTTCATGAATAGCTACCAGTATAATTTCTACTTTGGCTGGTTCATATTTGAGATAATAAATACATATACATATATATACTCAACATCATAAAAACAGCCAAAGTCTCAATAGCATTAGTCTTAAATTTTCCTTGCATTCAATATTATGGCACAATAAAACTTAACTGAAATAGTTTTTATTTCTTGTTTCTTTTCATTTGTTTTACTTGCCCACACTTCTCTCTTGATACTAAACTTGCTACTTCTATTATGAGAAGCTCTATAAGAATAAGGCTACATATTTATCAAAGTATATCCCATAAATTCTGTTGGCACAATGTTATTAGATTATATATCTACATATATACATAGACATTCAAATAAAGGTGAATGTGTGTGTGTTTGTGGATTGAATATACGCAGGTTTGAACTAGACTCACAGGAGCACACTGGGCTGTTTTACATACATACTGATTCAAATAAAAGCCATTGTATCAAATTGCCTTGTAAAGTTGAGACTTGAAATTTCAAACAAACATTCTTTCTTATATCTTTGTAAAAATACTTTTTCTGTGATTGAAACAGAAAGGACAAAGGTGACTTGAGCATTTTCTGTTTGGCTTTGTAAGTGGTGCTTTCTTTGTTACCTCAGCCTTAAAGATCTCCACTTCCATCAATCTCACAGTAGATTATGTGCCTTAACTCTCAGAGGCCAACCATCTGGAATTTAAAACTTCAGTATCCGTCTGCCCTGGCATCATACTGGGATGAGTCAAGCCTTCAGACACTATCTCATTGGGGAAGAAAAATGATCATGTCTGAGTTCCAGGAATAACGACTCTAAATATGGACAGGTCTAATTCATTGAAACGTTCAGCGATGGCCGAGTGACGCATGCTGGGAGGGCTCAACCTCTACAGCTGGAGCACTTAGCTCTTCAGAAGGAGGTGGCAATGGGAAATTGTAAAAGATGAATGACATATCATGTTTTAGAATGAATGGGTTGTCTAGCAACACAGAGGCTTTCAGAAGCCATAATAACTACACTCCTTTTCATAGTTGTTTGATTTTCTCTATCCAATAAAGCACTGCAAACCTCATCAACCCCTCCCTTGTTATTAATTTAAAATTTTTTCATTTTAAAATATTACTTTAAGTGTCTGTATTGATCTTGTTTGAAATTAAATTTGCATTTTTTGAAAAAAAACTAAAACATATGGGAAAGAAATTAACTTGAGCAAAATTATATGACCAGGTATGTTAAAAAGAGAGAATCTCAGAAACATGTGAATTAAATGTGTAAATAGGATGTCATGTGTATATTAATAATATAATAAAATGTACTTCATCACAAAGATAATGGGTAAGGAATTAAGAACAAAGCCATCAAAAACAAAATTATATTCTGTCACTAGCACTGGTTGCCTTATTGGTAGTAATTCCCCTCATTATAAAACATGCAAATTAAATTTACAGGTCTCAGTTTCCATGGTGAAAAACCATGGAGTCAGTGGAAGAATATTGTAGGTGAAAGAAGATAGTGTCCTGGCAAAATCAACAGTGCAGCTGGTCATGTTATGTGTTCTACAAACAAGTCTATGTATTGTATCTGCCGTAGCATTTTATAATTACTTGGTTGGATCACTAAATAATTTTTCTCATATGCATCCTCAGTTTTTCCCAGCAGACACTTTCCTGTATTAAAGATAAATGAAATTATATATAGTTATATCCTACATATGTGAGGTAAAAGGGGACTTTTAAAACAACAGGGCTAATCTCAAAAGATTAATAAATATATTTCATATGCAAATTTTGCTACAGCTCAGTATCTTCTTTGATATATGTTATATATATAATATACACAAATAACATACACCATACATTCATATATATTTCCTTGTGTATGCAATTTCCTGCTGTGTTGCACACATACATATGCATTTTTGAAGGAATGATCAATGGTTAAGTTCTAAAATAAAATAGAGGGTAAGTCACAAAATGGAAAAAGGCTTTCAGAAAAGCTGTGATTGTGGTTGCCCTTAAATAGTTGACTGTTCTCCCATTGAAAATACTATTTGGATTTCACCATGGATTTAATTATTCATCACAAGTATCACCAAGGCTATCCACTATATATATATATATATATATATATATATATATATATATGATACTTTGCTTAAACTTCATCTTCAATGTATCTGGCACAATAAAGCATTGTGGCTATTGTACAATAATTAAAAGAATAATGATCCCTGTTAAACTTATAACAATGAATTTGGGCATTAAATAGTACCTTTAACAACTCAGTAGCAAATGAAATATCTTATTTACAAACCATCAACTCATAGATCCTTTGTTGAATACTGTTTAAAAGCTAGTACAATTATTTCAACTGGCATATGAAATAAACTTCCAGAGTTTCAAAACATTTGAATTCTTTTTTTTTTTGACTTATTTATTTATTCTAAAAAGAATCTAGACTTAAATGCAAGTGTGCAGTAACTGTATTATTTTCTGTAGGTGTTCTTGGAAATCAATTTAATGCTTCCCGATTTTAGCACAAGACTAGTTATATGTTGAGCAAAACTTAGAGGCTGTTAATCAACATTGTTAATAGGTTAAGATATTATTATTGGCTTGTGGATTTGCCCTAATTCCTGTTTATATTCAAAGGAAAAAAACAAATCAAAACAAAACAAAAACCATCAAAACTGCCAGATCACAGTCCATCAAAGCCTATGACCATTTTATTTTTAGTCTTTGACAGATTTTGCAGTTGCTATTATAAGGATTTAATCTGCCTTAGAAGGAAGATGTAGTTAACTGAGAAAATTCATGCTTTGGACAGCTGTAATCAATCCATTCCTTTCTAATGCAGAAAGATTGATTAATACCCTGTTAAAATGTCATAGTCTCTCTTGGTAGCCAGAGAAGCTTCATTTTTGGTCATTTTATCAATAATTTTTATTTTTAGAATAGCAATTTTGAAATGTTTTTATTATGTGAACGAACATTGGCACTGATATAATCTTTTTTATTAGAATATCATATTCCTAAATTTTAAAAATTCTGATTGATATCATTGCTTTATATATATTCTTTCTTTATTGTTTTTTTACACCAGTAGTGTATGGTTCTACCCTAGGTCTCTGGACTGTCCTGTCTTTAGTTCCTGGCCATCGAATCAGTGTCAGACATGATGGGCTTCCTTTGGTGGAGTGGCCTCAAGTTAAATTAGACATTGGTTGACCACTCCTACAAGTTCTATGCTCATTGCCCCAACACTTTGTAGGCAGGACAGTCAAAGATTTTGTGGATGTTTCTCTTTTGGCAGCCTTTAAGGTACCTTTATGCACCAAAATTACTAGAATGTAGTGTTGAAGGCTCTAGGCAGGCTCCAGTTTGCTCTCTTTATGTTCAGTGAGTTATGTGGATGTTTTTTATTGCCATGGTACTATCTTGTCAGTTTACTGAGAGCAGTCTTTTGCCTTATAATCCGTCTGAATTTTTTTTCCAGCAGCTCTGTGGAACATCCTTGGCCAATAACTCAAGCTAATGCAGCCCAGTTCTGCTATTGGAAGCATTGTTGGGCTACAAGAGAGGGTCAGTTGAGATTATGCATATTCCGTAACTAGGTGTCCTGCCTAGGATCATCCTCATAGATTCAAGGAAGTTTCCACTGTGCTGGATTTCCATACTTCTTTCCTAATGCTTGCCCCCTCAATTCTAGTCATTTCTACCTGTCCCCTCTCCCTCCCTCCCACCCATCTCCTTCACAACCAGATCTCTCTCACTCCTATCTGCACCTCACCACCAGCACATCTGCAAAATTTATTCTATCTACCATTCCCAAGGAGATTTATGTGTCCCCCTATTCTTCCACTTTACCTAACTTCTCAGGGTCTATGAATTATCGTGTGGTTATTATTTACATATAAGTAAACAGTTATCATATTTGACTTTCTGATTCTGGGTTACCTAATTCAGGAAATTTTTTTCTAGTTTCATCTATTTGTCTATGAATTTCATTTTTTTTACAGCTTAGTGGTACTCCATTATGTAAATGCACTCCACTTTCTTTATCTATTCTTCTGCTGAGGAACATTTACATAGTTTCCAGTGTCTAGCTATTAAAACTATAACAAGCATAACTGAGCAAGAGTCCTTTGGTAGGACTGAGTGTTCTTTGGATATATGTTCAAGAGTGGTATAAATGGGTCATGAAGTAGATAGAATCTCAATTTTCTGAGGAACTGCCATATTGATTTCCACAGTGACTGTACATGTTTGCACTCCCATCACTAACAGAAGAGTGTTTTTTTCCTTTGCTCCACTTCCTCACTAGCATAAGATGACACTTGTGTTATTGATCTTAGCCATTCTGATACGATCTCAGAGTTGTTTGGATTTACATTTACCTGATAGAAAAGGATGCCGAACATTTCTCTAACCGTTTCTTAACCCTTTGGGATCTCTCAATTGAGAAATCTCAGTTTTAGATCTCTACCCAATTTATTAATTGAGGGAGGCAGAGAAAGATGAGAGAGGGAACAGGAGGAGAAACTGTTGCCAGATGTAAAAATAATAAGTAAATTTAAGGAAAAAAATAAATGAGACCTCAAAACTGAATAGCTTGTATAAGGGAAAAATGTCTATCTAAAAAAGTGACAGCCTATAGAATGGGAAAATATTACTTTTATCAACCTCACATTTATACAGGATTATTAGCCAAAATATATAAAGAACTCAAGATGCTAAACACCAAGAAACCAAATAATCTAATTTAAAAATTGCTTTATGCGTCTTTACATAAGGAAATAGCATAAAAATGCATGTTCATTTAGATTGTTACTCAACCACATAATAAAGCAGTCCAAGTTCAGATTTTGGATTTCTAGTTCATTTTTTTTTAAATATAAGATTAGTTACACCAAATAGCTAGATTATTCGTCAATTATCATCGTCAGGTTGGCTAAATTTTCAATCACTAGACAGATAGAACTTGGGTGTGTCTATATGGACATTTCCAGAGAGGTTATACTGAGGAGTTTATAAACTGACAACATGACCTCTTTATGGTGTGGTTAAGGAAAAGCTTTTGTTATAGATAAGAGAGAGAGAACAGGGTAGGGAAAGTCTGATAGTTGGAGGGAGTTTATGTAAAAGGAAGAGGTTCAAAGGACAAGGATGGACTTTGAAATATGTAGTGGATATTGTGAGACAGAGGGAGCCTCGAGGCCAACCTACACTTGGATATGCTCATAGGAGCCACAGCTAGATTGCAATCAGTTTCCCAAGTTCTGGAGGAATTCTGGCTTTTATCTAAACATAAGAAATCTTCTTTTGTCCAGGTTGAGCTCATTTGTGGCTATTTGGACAGCCTTTTGAAGTTTGGGAAATTGGGGTTTGCATCAGACCTGCCAACGAGTGAATACAACCCTCTATGCTTTAATGTGGACTGTTGAAAACACCATTTCATAAAACGAAGATACAGACTTTAAAAGAAAAAAAAAGGGGGGGATGTTCGCACGCCTTTAATCCCAGCACTCGGGAGGCAGAGGCAGGCGGATCTCTGTGAGTTCGAGACCAGCCTGGTCTACAAAGGGAGTTCCAGGACAGGCTCCAAAACCACAGAGAAACCCTGTCTTGAAAAAAAACAAAAAAAAAAAAAGGGGGGGGGGAATGTTATCTGATAAACACCATTCAACTGTCTTTGTTTCTTTATTGTGGATGCCGAGTGTCCTTACATTCCCATTGTAGGACGATTCCTAATCTGCCATGTTGAAAGTTATCCCCTCAAACCAAAATGAATCCTCTGTCATAAAATGCCACTCATCTGGGACTTGTTTGCAGCAATAAAGGCATCAGTTAATACAGATAGTGAGATTCCTTAGGAATGATTCCAATTTATAAGTAAGATATTGACGCTTACTCAGTTTCACTTAACTGGGTGTAACTTCTCTAAATTACTGTGATCAATTTCAATGTTTTTCTACTTTCTATCTGGCAATAAAATATTATGAACCAAAGCAACTTGGCAGGAAAGGGTTTATTTGGTTTACATTTACATGACATAGGCTGTCATTGAGGGAAGCTATGGCAGGGATCCAGCAGACACCGTGGGGAAACAGTTCTCCACAGTGGAGTGGACCCTTACATATCAGTCAGTAATGGATAAAATCCCCCACAGACATGTCTACAAGCCCATCTGTTAGAAACGTAGTTTCAATGGATGTTTCCTTTACATCCTGTCATCTGTGATATTCACAAAAGAAAATAATAACCAAGGTAAAAGTAGAATCTGAAATAAGTACCAATTATTTCACGTACACCAATCTGTACAATCTAGGGTTACAAAATAAAGGCATACTACATATTGGAAAACCTGAATGTCAACACGGGAACTCTAATTTTGGAGGGAAACATTCATATTTTGTGTTGTTCATAGAAGAGCACACAGGGTTTTTCTGAAATAAGCCATGAAGAATAAGCGGGGACTGTACAGGAACAGAAATGTCACCACCATGATCTGCCTGCTATATAATAACTAGTCATTACTCCTCACTTCCAGTGGTATAACACATGTCTATCTCCCCCTTGTTTTCTCTTTTGGGAACAAACCAGTGTAGGGAACTGGAAGCCAGAAGAACTAATTGTCTTAATTTTACATGTGAACATATATTCTGTCAGCTCCTAAGAGATCAATGCCTCACATTTAAATACATATGGTAGCTTTGTGTTCATTGAGTTATTGATAAAAGTGATAATCAATAAATTTGTGGCATTATTTAACAGTAAACAGTTATTCTCTACTTTCTTCTCTTTTTTAAATTTAATTTGGTTTTCAAATACTAGGATCCTCTAAGCATTTCTTACATGTATTTCCATATAATTTTGAATTTAGAGACTCAGTATTCCCTCTAGAGTCATTCTACCTATTGTATTATATCCTCAGCCCTTCTTTTGCCTTTATTTTGAAACAGGCTCTTACTAAGTCACTGATGCTGTACTTTAACTCCTTCTGTAGTCCAGGTTTACCTTAGACTTTGTGATGCCTCTGAATTTATGATACCTCTGCCATAGATTCCCATGTAGCTGAGATTACAGACCATGTTAGCAGCCTTGGACAATGTACATAGTAAAGTCTATATATGTTAGTTGATATGCCTACTATATGTCTCAGAAGAATACTACTAGGTGTCTTACAGTCAAGTGCCCCACACTGTTTAATGAGATCTATCCAACATCTAGATCAGAGGGCATATTTTATATAATTTTAGTTTGTGTGTGTGGGGGGCCCTATGTTTGTACAGGTACACAAGTATGGAGGTCAGGGCAACTTTTGGGATTCAAACCTTTTCTTCCATTGTGAGATCTGAAGATTGAATCCAGGTTGTCAGGTTTCTGGAACAAACACTTTACCTGCTAAGATGACTCAGCAGCTCAATATTTTCCCCTTTGATTAAATTTGGCTGTGGAGAAACCAAGAAAGCTGCTTTTCTGTGAGTACAGGATATTTAAATACTGTGTGCATTATAATTAATAATTTAAGACGATTTTCAGGTTGTATATTCTTCAGGTACAAGGCTTTCATCTCATTAACTCAAATTTGAGGGAACAATTCAGAAGTTGCTAGTGTTTATTATTTGTTCTAGTGTTCCCTATAAATATTATGAATTTACTGTGTGTGAAAAAGGATGAGAAAAGTCTATTAATTTTGGGAAAACTGAGTTTCAAAGAAATTGCAAAACTTTCATGAGGTCACACATCTGAAAAGCAAAATAAAATTAGGTAAATAAGTTGTAATAATATTTAGTTTGTATTTGAGGACTTGAGTTTCTCAAAAATATATTAGAACTACTAAAAGATCTATTTATTTTGAAATATTAGTGGCTATAACCCTAGGTACCATTAAATTTAAAAGTTGGTAATGGTACTAAGCTTAACATGTTTTGGCTTTGAGCAACAAATTTATTTATTGTTCCTTTATTGCCCAAGTACTGTGGGAATTTTCTCTTTACTTCTCTGAGCAAGGAAGACAGTGATGGATGCTCACTCAGATGCAGCAGAGCATCTGATCATTGTCCCCCTCTGTCTCCTACTCTTAAAGAATGTCCTTTCCCTACCTGCTTCTGCTTGTGTGTCCTGAAAAACTGTGTGCATTTAATTTGAAAATATCTCCTATCATCCTCTGTATTTATGAGTTTTAATGGCACATTAACTTATACATTTCGTGTTAATTACCTGTGTTTTTCCTTTCAATTTCATCCGAAAGTATAGGGCGGAGGTCAAAGGTGAATGGACTCATCAAGAGGGGAAGGAAGAAGAAACGTTAAAGTGGACAGAAGTGTCAAAGAGATTGAAATACATAAAATATGTGTTTAGATAGGTGGGTTAGCCCCTTTTTCTTAAATACATGTAAATCAAAATTGATTAATTAATTTATTATTCTCTCATATGTAGCATCCTATCTGCAGTTTTCCTTCCCTGTTCTTCTCCAAGCCCCTCCACCACTAACCCTCTTTCCACTCCTCCTCTGTTTCCCTTTAGAAAAGAGCAGAGCGCCCAAGAATATCAAACAAACATAGAATAACAAGTTACAGTAAAACTAAGCACGTATCCTCATATCAAGTTTAAATGAGGCAAATCTGTAGGAGGAAAGGGGTCTCAAAAGCACAGAAAAGAGTCAGAGACAGCCCTCTCTCCCACTGCCAGGAGTCCTATAACAACTGGGCTAGAGATAACTGGCTCAGTGCACAAAAGTAGATACTTCATTTGCAGAGGACCCGAGTTGGATTCCCAATACTTAGGTCCAGTGACTTACCACTGCATGGAACTTCAAATCCAAAACATCCAACTCTTTTTGCCTCCCGCTCACAATATTCATACACACATACCCACACAGACACATACACATACACAAAATTAAAGTAAATGAAAAATAGTGGTGAAATTTCCCATTGCTTAGGAATTTATTGAATATTGTCCTGTGCAGCTCTACAATAATTGATTTTGGGGCCCATCTCCACCAAACTGAATGAAAATTTAAAAATGAAATTACTATTTTTACATAATATATTGGTAAGTATTTTAAAAATCAATAGCCTTCATTGCATTTGCATTTGTTTTACAAAGATGTGGTAAAACTCATTGATGGATTCCTCATAGAAGTGGACATTGGACTAATTTTTAGTGTGTATACAATATACCAGTATCCACTAAAATGAATTTTGTTATAGGAAACATGCAATGAAACCCACAAGAACATCATTGAAGTAAATTATCTAACTGGAAGCAAACTGTCAAAACATAGAGTCATTAAACAAATGAAGCTACATTTGCAATCAGAAAAAGCAACAATTAAGAAAATTATTTCATCATTTATTTATGGACTTGGAGCTGTTATTACCATTTTATTTTGTAGTAGGTGACTTTATTCTAGTCAATCATAAAAATTAAAAGATAGAAGGAACTATATATGTACATATATCTGAAGTAGGTTCACAATAAAACCTGAGTGCAGAAATACTAATAAAAACTGTTATTAGAAAAACTAATAAAATCTGTGATCTCAAGATTGATGGAAGAGAAAGAAATGGGCAAGTGAAGAATATTAGCAATTAAAATGTAAATATCTGTCCTTTTGGATCTTTACTAGCATGCTTTCATTTTCTAATTAGAAATGAAAATAAAATTTTAAAAGATTTGTAATAATACAACAAAGGAATTGCTTTAGAGTGAACTAAAAGCAATCTGAAACAAATTATTATTTTTTAATGTGTGCAAGTTTGACTCCAGGTAGATTTAAAAAAGTCCTTATGAATCTTTTCATGTAAAATTAATGGTGGAATTTAATATGTGATATTTTTTACTTTAAAAGAAGTTATTACAATGTGATACATTGTCATTATGCCATTTTAATTGCGAGGAATCGGTGTGCTTTATTGTGGATATTTTCAGTTTGGATTTTTGACCCCAGGCAATGCCATTGTAATGTAGCATTCCTTTTCATATATTCAAAAATGTTACAAATCAAAAGGATAAATTATAAACAAGATGAATTAAATCTGACATTCTATAATTTTCTGATCATTTTCTTTTTATCTTTTTGGAACAAAGAACATCCAGCAAGTTTGTGAGAAATAAATAAATGAAAGAAAGTCTAAAATCTGTGTTATAAAGGAAATTAGGAGAACCATTCCATTTGTTAATAAAATAAGAAAAACAAGAAGCAAATTAATGTTAAAATGTAAAACAAAACACTCAACCTAGGAGAACATTGTACTACATAATAAGGTGAGGTAGGACTCTCAGGTTTGTGTATGTCCAAGCTCCAGGATATAAACATAAAGATAGTGTGAAAGTAAGCAGTGAGAATGAGATCATTGATCAAAAGCTCCATATTTACATATTATACTAGTGTATCAAGGTATATTAATTTGCATTTCTTGTGCATGTTGACCCTGTCCTCTGGCTAAGACGTGTGCATTTTGGGACCTTTCTCTTCTTTGATGCACCAATATTAAGGATTCACAATTGGAGATAGAATTTGATGCTTCATTCTGTAATAGTACAACTTGGGAGGCTGTAGCAGGAGGATTGCAGCTAGGAGATTATATCAAGTTGAGCTCTAGTGAGTTCCACGATAACCTGAGTTACTATATAAGATTTTGTCTCAATAAACAAAACAACTCCAAACAAGTAAAATAAACCATTAACTACAAACTTCTTGACATTCAAACTATGAAATACTAAGAGGAATGAATTTGCTACTGAACTTAGAAAATTCAAGATTTAGGACAGCACCCAGCTCATAGCAACACTAAACAAAGTTTGTTGGAATTAACAAATGGAGAGGTGTCCATAGCATTGGATGAAGCAGGTAGAATGATAGTAGCTGTGGAAACAAAGGAGGAGGTCCTAAGAATTGTAGACTTCTCCCCTGTGTTCAGTGTTTTCTGTGTCCTCAAAGAGATCCCTTCTTTCGTTATGTTTTGATCTTCTTTCTTATTCATTTTCAGTATATTACTCTGTGTTAAATATCAAGATAACATTGAGAACTTTCAAGTGGGGCAACCAAGAGCCAACCATGGCCTCTGTTTACTCTTCTTTGCATTGAGTCAAATATATCAAATGTCATCTCTTTATCTTTTTTCTAGTTGTCTGCCAAAGGCATTAATTAAGAAGGCCATCCTTTAACCTGTTTCCCCATCCTTTTGTAGCATTGTATTTTCATTAACTCGATGTTACTAATACTATTAGTTCCTAATTATTTTAAAAAATAATATTTATTACCTTGTGGTTTTAGACATGAAAATTCTTTTAAAAATTCATTGTATTAAAATCAAATAAAGCACAAAATATAAATAGGAGAATTTGGGGTAAATGATATACTTCCATGCTTTTTTACCTCTAGCAAATTTCTACAACTATTGGTTCAGGGCCATATTAGACCATTAACTGTTTTTATCATCATGAATTCTTTCTTCCTCCGACTCCCTGCTTCCTGCTTATCCAATCACTTGGGAATATATGCTATCTATGTAGGAACTCCAGGGAAATATTTCCAGGAAAGTTCTTTAATTTGTTCACATCTACAATGTTCTTTTGGCATTCGGTAATGTATTTGCAGAGCTTGAGACATAAACATGTCTGGGAGACTATTATTTACCAAATTACTGTCAGTATAGAATATACTATCATAAGCCACTGTAAACTAATATAGTTACAGAGTCTAATTTACTCCATATTTCCCCATTGTAATTCTCATACTGATTTGAGAAGACTATATTCTCTAAAGCTTCACAATACAATTCTTTGCATAAAGCCCAAAATGAGATTTCCTACTTCTTCCATCTCACCCAGTCACATATCTGGGTTTTTTGTTTTGTTTTGTTTTGTTTTTTATTTTCGAGACAGGGTTTCTCTGTAGCTTTTGGTTCCTGTCCTGGAACTACCTCTTGTAGTCCAGGCTGGTCTCGAACTCACAGAGATCTGCCTGCCTCTGCCTCCCAAGTGCTGGGATTAAAGGCGTGCACCACCACCGCCCAGCTCCAGTCACATATCTGAAGGTTAAAAAATAGTTCTCATGTTGTCATCCACAATTAACATTTCTCTTTTATGTTCTCAAGATTTTCCTTAAATTCTCCCAAACATATTTCCCACAACTCAGGTGTCTCCCTTTGACAAAGAAAACCAGAGTCATCAACTCAATTCCATGTTTTAGAAGTTTTCATTTAGGCTTCACTTTTTGAAATCATCATCTACTTTCTCTTGCCACAAATAAGGACATATCCATGAAAAAAGAAACTACAAGGATTTTCACTTAGCCACTGTACCTGATGGAAATAGTTGAAATTGTCAATGACTAACATTCCAATATATTTGGGGCATTGTCATTAAAATTTACCTAGCATGTTTACCAAAATTACAATTAAGAGTAGAGCTAAACATATAGTACAGTAGTGCAGTGTTTACGTGATCAGAAAATATTAAATATTGACAGGAGCAAGATTGATGAGCTATCAAGAGAACAAAATGCAGAATTGCCCGAGGAGTGGCTGAGCTGGAGGCAGCTACAATAGGCTCCGGGGCTGAGGCCCTTCTCATACTCCTCTGGGAATGGAAGCACTCAGTCATATTTCCCATACACAAGAAAAGGACAAGCTGGATTGCTTAAATTACAGAGGCATTAGCTCCGTGTGCCATAGCAGTACGATCTTCTCTTCCATTATCCTGCAAAGAATCAAGGGCAGAACAGAGGAAGTCTTAGCAGAGACCCAGTGCAGATTCAGAGCTAACAGGAAACAATAGATCAGATCTCCACTTTGCAGCAACTAGCAGACAAATATGAAAAATTTAGAAAATACATATATGTCTATCACATCAACTTCAGGAAGGCATTTGATAGCATTTTAAGGAAAGGACTTTGGGAAACAATGAGGTTTTACAGGTACCCAGAGAAAAATCATAAGAATACTAGATAATGCCTATAAAAATACCTTTGCATCAGTCAAAGCCTGTGGAGGACTAAGTGAGCAGCTTAAGACAATCATAGGAGTGTGGCAGGAATGGGTCCTCTCACCACTACTCTTTAATACATTTCTGTAATTAATAGTAGCAACAACCCTGGATGGTGTGGAGATAGGCGTGCAGATTGGTGGGTGGGGCAAATCAATAACTTGCATTTCGCCGACGGTTTCAGCACTATTTGCTGAAAGTCCAAAGGAGTTGCAGGCCATGGTAGAGTGGTGGAAGTAAGTGAAAATCTTGATATGAAAGTAAATGTCGAGAAGACTGAGGTACAACACGTGGGAAGAACACACAAGGACGTTAGCATTCTAATAAACAATCAGAACCTTAAGCAACTTTGTGAACTTTGGGAGGAAACTTCAGTTCAAAGAAGTGAACTATTTCATATGTTAAGAGGCACATAGCAATGGTGAGGGCAGCATTACAGGAACTAGGAAAGGTTTGGTCAGCAAGAGACATAATGACAGCAACAAAATTACAAGTATATGAGACACTTGTCTTGCACTGCCTTCCTTACAACTCTGAAACCTGGACAATGAAACGCTCCTCAGAACAGAGGCTGAATATTTTTGAGACGGCATGTCTCAGGAGGATTCTGGGTGTCACACGAAGAAATAGACTGTGCAATGACGACATTAGGAAACGTCTCCATCTACAGAAGGAAGTAAACTACAAGATATGGCAACAGAGCTTGAGATACCTTCTGCCATGTTATCAGAATGAATGAGGGCAGCTACCCAAAGATAGCACTGCTTGGAGGAGTGCAGGGGATAAGGCAAAGAGGAAGACCTAAAAAAACCACTGGATAGACAACGTAAAGGAAGACTGTAAAACCTTCACCATGACAATAACGCAAGCACCTAGGACTGCTCAGGATAGGAACAACTGGAGAACTACTATAAATGGGCTGCCCATGCAGTCTTAAACATTGCTGGGGCTACATGATTAATGATGATGATAGAGTATTGACATACCATTTATAAATCCTGCGTTTGATTCTCAGTACAGATAAAAGATATTATTTGCATATCAAAACTAAAATATAGTAACCTATAAACATTCACTTAAATATGAGTGAAGATTGTTTTCTACAAACAATATTAGTTGAGCAAATATGTAGTTAATCTCAAATCTTCTTGATTTCAGAAAATGTCACTACAATATGAAAGAGAAAGCCATGGAGAAAAGTAGGGAGCTAAAAGATAAGAGGTATATGGGCACATATGTAAATAAATGTGGGTGATGATAATTATAAGCATAAGTATAGAGTACCTGTATATAAGGGCACGATTGTATATATATGTATATATACATATATACATACACACACACACACACACACACACACACACATATATATATATATACACACACACAAAGAGGAAGACCTAAAAACACCACTGGATAGACAATGTAAAGGAAGACTGTAGAACCTTCACCATGACAATAACGCAAGCACCTCGGACTGCTCAGGATATATATATATACATTTTGTGACTGCGGTCTGACATCATTATCTCATCGTGGTTTCTAAGTTAAAGGTTAAGTCACAAAAAAATTTTGTATTTGTGCTCAGATTTGCTGCTTCTCCTATGATCAGAGATAATTAGTACTTGAACCCTCAGCAAAAGTTAAATCATGTCTTTGAAAAGAAGTAAGCCTATGGCAGTTGGGGTGATTAAAAAATGACCACAGATTTTTAATAGATATTCAGACTGTCCAGAAAAATATCTTACTGAATTCCTATAGATTAAAATTATGAGGCCTTGTGAATTTACCAATGTCAATGGAGAATAAAACCTGGACTTTATTTATATTTATATTTATATTTGACAGCTTCTCTATATGTAAAGAGGACTTTTTCAGCTAAAGTCATTAAAAATATCAATAGCTTTGTATTTTATAATACAATTGAATTCTTTTGGAAAATTTACTCATTAGTAGTGAATTGTTATGGAAATGTGTGCACAGGTAAAATATCATTTTAAATACATAAAAAGTCAAAGATTTTAACATCACAGAGCTTGATGAATGTACTGATATGGCTTCACACTATCATGGTGTATATCATCGAAGTATAGTGTATGGTTAAGAAAACCATTAAAATATTCTGTTCAGAACATAATTATCTGTGGAACATTAAAATCCTTCCTGTTCTCAAATCTAAACATTAGCATTTCATTAGCTAAATGGAGATGCACAGTGGACGATCCAGCACTCATCCAGAAAACTGAAGTCAAGGGGATTTATAGAAACAGAAAGGTGTTATATTTTTAAACTTCCAATTCAGTAAATTTCACAAACTAAAACAGAGATGAAATCTCTCTGTTGTTTTATGTTGCAAGGAGAGGAGAGACCCTTTGTTATAAGGAGAGAGGAGCCCTTTGTTTTTCAGGCCGCCCAGCTAGCTTAGCCCCCAAAATAACCACCCAGAAACTGTATTCATTAAAACACTGCTTTGGTCATTAGCTCTAACTTCTTATTGGCTAATTCTTACATCTTAATATTACCTATTTCTAGTAATCTGTGTATTGCCATGTGACTGTGGCTTACTGGCAAGATTCTAACCAGCATCCATCTCAAGCAGGAGATCCATGGTGTCTCTCACTCTGCCCTTCTTCCCAATAATCCATTCTGTCTTTGCCTACCTAAGTTCTGCCCTATCAGGCCCAAAGCAGTTTCTTCATTCATTAACCAATGAATGCAAGACATGAACAAAAGAACCTTCTACACCACTTTCAGAATTTTTTAAGCTAAAAAATAAATTAAAAATAGGTGGATACCATTTTCCTATTTAAAAAAAAAAAACAGTCCTACCGATTAGTGCTTGGTTTGTTGGAACTTCTTATGTTATACAGTCTGGCTTTAAACTCACATAGATCCACCACCCTCTGCCTCCAGAGTGCTAGAACTAAAAGTATAAGCCACCATACCAAGCTCTGCAAAAGTAGTTTTAAAACACCTGCCCAGTATGAAAGCAAAGATCTCTTAAACTTCAAGTCAATAAAAAAGATACAGAGTGCTGCTCTATTGTGGGGGCAAAATTTATCAGCTAAATAATATATTTGTGTGTAATGCTGAGAAGATTGCAAGAGATGGGGTCATGCAGATTTTTTTTCCTTGAACTTTAAGGAAAGGAAGTTAATTTGATTTGATGGTGAACTAAATACACATATTTTCAGGGGATATATAAACATATGTATAGTGTAAGCATTTTACCCATGGTTTACATTATCATGTGAATTCCCAATGAATCTGAAAGGGATTTGTTTGACTTTACCCTGATTGCAAATAGGTCAAACACTTTGTTTATGGGCAGAAAGAAACTACCTGAGTGGAGAATACATCTGTGAGAGATTTACATAAGCATCAAGTCAGCAGTTGCTTACTGAGCATAAAATACTGAGTAAATTACAAAGATGAAGCAGGTAAATCATCTGAATTTGAAATTAGATGAATTCCTTCTAGTACAGCATTGTCAATACATTTCTATCTTAAGATGACATTGTTTTGTTTCCTTGTGGGAGGAGGAAGTAAGTGTATTATAGGAAATACATAAGCAAGGCACAGACAGAAAAACCTACAGAGGCATATAGTGACATCTTGCTTCACATTGCTGTGATGTTTCCTTGTAGGCTTACAGAAGATTTTGCTCTGCTGGTTTGATGGCAGGTTCATTTGGGTCACCTTTAACAAAGTCTATTTCTGTAGCCATCATGTTTTTATTCTCCAGAGCTTTCTTCTGTGCCCACATTTCTCAGAGAATATATGTGTGGTATAAAATGTTAATATTTTTCAGTCCTGACTATTCAGTTAGCAACATCACCTTTAAAAGTAGATGCTTAGGTATTAATAAACCTGCCTTTGATTTGGTGCTCTTAAAATCCCAGCACTTGGGAGGCAGAGGCAGGCAGATCTTTGTGAGTTCGAGACCAGCCTGTTCTACAAGAGCTAGTTCCAGGACATCTCCAAAACCACAGGGAAACCCTGTCTCGAAAAACAAAAAAAAAAAAAAAAAATAGAGTGGCTAATCAATCATTACTGGTGATCTCCAAATTAGGAACATTAGTCACAGGTTAAAATACTATTGCACCTCTTTGCTGTGAGGTGTCAGTGTTACTGTGATGGGTGTTGGCTTATTATTTTTGGAGCCTCTCTCATCATGTATGCATTATCCTTGGCTACTTGGAAAATAAAATCAACAATATGTTATCAAAAGTTTATTAAGCTACTTTGTATATTCAGGTATTTTTTTTTAAAGAGGTCCTTTTTGTAGCCCTTGCTGGCCTAAAACTCACTATATAGACATCTCTGGCTTTCAACTCAATCCTACCTCCTTCTGCTTGACACTGCTGGAATTCTGCTGGAATTAGAGCCCTGTGACACCACACTGGGCAGACTAAGTACTTCTTAAGACCATCTCTGTGTTAAAAAAATAATACAATGAAATACTGGAAAGGTTTAATTTTCTAATCTTTGGAATGCCAGCTAAGTAACTACTAAGACTGAATCATTACATACTGAAGCAGAGAATTCAGCTAGTCAAATTCTGATTCTTCATCAACTTTGGGGTATTATTTATGCTGTAACAGTAAATGCATCTATTAACACCTTAACACCCAGTACTTGAGAACATGACTTCATTGTCTTGTTTTTATGACAAATATCTGGCAAAAAAAACTTTTAAAAAAAAAGGATTTATTTGATTCAGGATCTCTAGAAATTCATTTCATCATATTGTCAACAGGAAGATAAAAGGATCAGAAATAAGCTGGCCACATTACATTCTGTATCATGAAGCTCCTACTGACTGATTTTAGCTCTTAGATCTTTTCTCCTATGCATCCCACTGCCATGGAATGCCATTGCCTGATTTTTGGGTCAGTCTTCCTACCTAATCTAAAAAAATCTTTCTCAGATATGTTCAAGGATTTGCTTTCTTGGTGATTCTCAAGTCTGCCATGTTAATAATCAATATTAACCATCACACAGCCATATCTTCTATAAATATTAAAGGCAAGATTATTGTAAAAATTGTGCTCATGTCCAGTTAGGATTGTTGACTTAAAAGACAGAAGTAATGAGCGTCAATGAAACTTATATATGATGATGGAGGTAGAAAGTAGAGTATGGGATTCATGAGCCAAGGGATGATAAGTATCATTAGTGTCACTCTTGGGTATATGGCCTTTCACTGGAACAGGAGCAATCTACCATGGTTCATAGCCATATATAAAACTAGCTCTCCCTTTCTCAGCAGTTTTCAAACACTATCTGTTTCTCAATATGAATGGAACTTCAAGAATACCTCCCTTCTCCATACTGTGATCTTGTTTGGCTGGAGATTATGCAGGGTCCAGCTTGATAACCCAAAACATCGCTGATAATTTAAAGCATGCAGTGTTTATTACGCAGATATATAGAGTCAACAGTCAATATACTAGTCACTCCAAACATATATTTATATAATTTTTGAATGGCAATTTTGTGGTACTATTAAAGCGTATTTTGTTGCACTAAATTTCTTCTAAAGATACCAGAAAGTTGAGTTACAAAGCAAGGAGGAACTAAGTGGATAATGACCTCAATACTTCATCTCTACTAGCCAACTTCCATGGAGAGGGAAGGTGCTTTGATTACTATTGAAAGAGAAGCAATAATCATCAATTACATACAGCTGAGAACCATGGAAGATAGAATAATGACTGTCCTAGAAACATATGCCTATTGGTGCAATGATAACTTGAATATTATGGGGATAACCAATCATTTTCTCATGGGATGGATTTATTCTGAGTCCAACAATAGAACCCATACTGGGCATCACTACCAGGGCCCAGAACCTGTGACTAGACAGTTCACTAGCACTATTTTCAATGTATTGAGTCTTAACATGAGGAATAACGTTTCATTGATGTATCTATAGATAAATGTATCTCTCAACATGCAAAGAAGAGACTATGGACTTCTCAGACCTAAATGATTTATACATCACTTCTCTCCTCCTAAGGATCAGGGATCATTGTAGAAAAAGGATGGGAAAAATGCTAAGAACCAGGGAAGTTACATCATTGAAGAAAACTGTTCTTTCCAGGTACAATAGGGAAGATGCATCTAGGAACTAACAATAATCATGACAACATGTAAAAGAGCTACATAAGTCCAATCAAGACAAAGTCACAGCATGAAAGGAGTCATTGAGCATGAAGCCCCACTCTTGGCTGAGGAGTTATTGGCATTTTATAGCTACTACAAGAGTAATTTTCAAAGGTATAACTCCTGATAAATTGATTGCTCTCCTTGGAAAAGCACATACTAAAGTGTAGTTGGGCATCACAAATTGGTATAATAATAATAGTAAAAAAGAGAGAACATGAAATTGTGTAGGTAGAGATGCGAGGTGGATCTATGAGGAGTTAGTGGAGGGGAGAGTAAAAAGATCAAAAAATATTGAAATTCTCACTTAATAAAATATTATTTCAAATTATAAAAAAGTAAGAGTAGATATTCTTGAAGTTAGTTTTTGGTCTGAATAGAGTGCAGACTGGGCCTGACATACGAACTAGCAGTGTGTGTGCATCGCATATTTGTAACTGACAGAGCCCATGGCTCCATTTAGAATTTACTCATCAGTCATGTCAACTTGTGAGACTTCTAGAAATAGAAGAAAAACTGGAGTGCCTTTTGAGATGTCCTTTTCCACTTCTATAAGGTTATTGTATATCCATTAACTTAGATGACAAAGGAAATGTCATCTGAGTTGAGTGAGTGGATGCCAAGATGCTGAAAGCTCCATTGTCTCAGGTGAAGGAGCAAATGTACAGCCTCCAGGCAGAGATGCTCTGACTCTGTCTCTGGGGTGACACATGATGCACAGAATCCTTACAGATTTGTGAGAGAGAGGATCATAAACCATCAAATAACATGATGTATAGAACCTGGCCTCTGAGCTGACCCAGATTATTCTTCATCTATTTCAAACTGATGGTCTCGGTCCTATAATAAATATCATTCACCCAGGGGGACAAAAAGACAATGGGACTAGAAAAAATGATGAATCAAAATAAGAACACTCTTGAAAAAGGTGGAAGGAAAACAAGAATTCCTAGTGTGACTTTACAGCAGAGTTTATAGAATAGATAGGTGGTTAACATACCACTGGAATAAAGTTGGCTCCAACTGAACACTGTTAAAATGAAAATAACACATTGTTGGATCTTTGCCATCAAACAGCATACTGTAGTTTGTAGTATAAAATAAATGCCAAAGTCCAAGGACTTGTTATAGTAAGTAAATGTGCTCCTCATAAAACCTGGCCACCCAAATTATTGGAACTCACAGGGTAGCAGAAAAGTGACTATCCTCTGATAATATCTTCATAATGCTATGCAATGTATGCATCTATGCATGCAGACGTGAATATATATCTACACATACATAATAAAGTGAAAATAAAAAAATTAAATGAAGTGATAAATATTCATAGTCTCCGTTGATTGGATAAAACGAAGATACTCAGTGAGCTTCACTCACTAAACAAGTGAGGGACTCAAAGGAGGCAAGATAATGCTAAAATTTTAGCTAATTCTATTTATAAACTAACCTTAGGGCTATAATTGTTGACCAATAGAATAAAGGGATCTAAATGTGTTCTTTAATGTTACTTACTCCTGAACTTCATCAGAGAATAAAGGAAAAAGACTTGAAGTATTTCATTTGTTTTCTAGAAAGGGTTGTATGTAAAACACAGCATCAAAATGTAAATGATTTGAAGGACCTTGGGGTTGATGTCAAACTTTCTTATAGGAAATAAACAAATATGTATTGAGCTTTCTTACATACATAGAAATGTGGAAAACACTAACACTGGCATCAATGGTTGTAGAGTTAGCAGGAGGGACAGACACCTCAAGAATTGAGCATGAGGGCAACTTTAAAAAGTTTGGATGCTCAACTTACTGAACCTGGATGGAGGTGG
>NC_022027.1:14048927-14052779 GCF_000317375.1 Microtus ochrogaster
AAAGCTAGAAGAAAAAAAAAAATAAAAAAATGGATAAAAAAATAAATAAATAAAACAGATTGACAGTACTGAGGCAAAAAAAAAATTTCTTTGTTGTGTGTGTGTGTTTGAGATTAACCAATAAAGTAGTTTTTATGTTACTTTCCTATATAGTTTTGAATGATCTAAGTTCCATCAGTTCCACTGTTCAATTTCTTGTCCTACCTCTGCTTGCTTCTCCACTCCCAGTATTCCAGTGGCATGCATGTTTTTTATTGATTTTTGTTCAGCTCTACATTTTTCTCTGATCCCCTTCTTGCCTCTCCCCTTCCTTTCAACCCTCCTCCAAGGTCCCCATGTTCCCAATTTACTCAGGAGATCTTGCCTTTTTTCTACTTCCCATGTAGATTAGATCTACATTATGTCTCCCTTATTGTCCTAATTGTTGTCTAAGTTCTCTTGGATTGTGATTTGTGGACTGGTTTTCTTTGCTTTGTGTTTAAGCATTTTTAAAGCACGTTTCCTCTAAGTGACTTTTACACAACCTATTGTATCTTAGGGGAGAATTCTATTTCTGCATATCAAAGGTCAGTGTTCTTTGCCATTAGTAGAGTACCTTTAACGGTAATGTGAACTACTATTTACAGAGATATAAAAGCCAAGCAATTTAGCAGAAAATATCCTATAACACTTACATCCTCATTTAACACATAATTTTGTACATACTATTTCCAACTATTAACAATGTGGAAATAAGTTTTAGAACTTAACAGGAGTAAGGTCAATATTATTTTCCCACTTTCTAAGGACCATATTTACAACTAGACAGATAAACATATTTTAGCCATATGTGTATGAAAGTGATAATTCTTAGTTTCCACTTACAGCTTTAAAGTTCTTGTCAAATTAATACACTCACTATCACAAAATCCAATGTTTTCTCATATTTACAAAAATGGAAGAAAATTATGATTTGAATCCTGTATATATTGCAGATCTGCTAGGCTATAACAAAAATAAAAGATGTCAGCTTGCTTTATTTCCGAGGTACTAACAACATATCTGACACTAGGTAATTTGGTAAAGACCTTTACTTGGATCATAGTCCTGAAGTTTGGACTGGAAGGCTGTCTTACTGTTTTTCTGAATTTGATTACCTTATCACTTCTTCTCTCTGCCCAGCTCTATCCCCTGATCCTTAGACAAACTTCATCTGTTAGAGCATGAACAAAATATCACGAAACTTAGGGGAGAGACTATTTTGGCAGCACTTACCTCTAGTTAGCTGTAGGCATCAAGAATTACAGAAAAAAAAAAGAATTACAGAAAAGTACTTGTGGGAGATGATGATAATGAAAGAGTCAAGAATAACACTCAAAGTAATAATGTGCATAGTGTTAGGTGTTTTATAATAGGTTGACAGACAGTTTGTTTAGCAAAATGAACTGTTGATACATCCTAGTTTTAAAGTCTATGGAGTAAAATGCTCTCAGACTATTGAGAAATGTTTTGTTGTAGTCTGTTCTTCGTTGAAATTAAAAATACATGAGGAGGCATAACCTAAAAATTAATTTGAATTAGATAATAACTGTGGTTGTATCTGGGCTTGTCAATGCCACCAGTTCTATCCTGGACAGAAAGAGCGTCATGATGAGTGTCACCATTTGTGACTGAAGCGTTTTCAGTAATAAGAGTTCACATGGCACAACTGGAAATGAATGTGGGATACAGGGGTCTGGCTCAGACCTGTATTCCTGTATAACAATCCACCCTTGTCAAATTTATCTCAAGAAAAATTACCTTTCTAATTCATTTTTTTTCATTTTCAGTTATTTATTTATGTGTGTGTGTGTGTGTGTGTGTGTGTGTGTGTGTGTGTGTGTGTAGGTATAGGACAATCTGTGGGAGTCATTTCTGTCTTTTCTACCATGTGAGCTGAACTTGATCACAAGGATCTAACTACGACCATTACATTTAGTCTCTGAGCTTTTTAGTATGGCCACTCATGACAACTATCTTCATTCCTCAGTAGGGTAATGCCCCTAATGATGGAAGCACATCCTATTGGGCTCTATCTCTCAAGAACACGTAACCACCTCTGCCAAGGATTTTAACTCATCTGACAACTATCAAGAGAAAGTTTATATTGGTGTGTTGGATAGTTTTATGTCAAACTGACACAAGCTATAGTCATCTGAGAGAAGGGAACGTCCAGAATATGGGGTTGAATATAGGCAGGTAAGGCATTTTCTGTATTAATGATTGGTGGAAGAGGGCCCAGACTATTTTGAGTGGTGCCATTCCTGGGCTAGTGATCCTGAGTTCTATTAGAAAGTAGAATGAGCGAGCCATGAAGGGCAAGCCAATAAGCAGCACCCCTTTATGTCTTCTGCATCAGCCTTTGCCTATAGGTTCCTGCCATGGTTGACTTCCAGTCATGACTTCCTTCAATAATGAACAATGATGCAGTAGTATAAATCAAATAAATTCTCCTCTCATTTACTTTTTGTTAATCGTGTTTCATAGAAGCAATGGAAACGTTAAGAAAATTAGATACATAGAACGACCAAAGAAACAAACCTGGTAAATGCCTTTAGCCTTGGTGAAGGAAATTCATAAAACCAATTTTTATCAATGACATTGAATGAGGTCAGTCCTGACAAAGTGAGGGGTTTATTTTTCTCTGGATTCACTGAAGAGGAAAGTACATAAAAAGATAAAAGATTTATAATCAGAATTATGGAAATGCCAATTTTTTCAGAGTCTAAAACAATCCCCGTTAGTTCAACAAAATTGAGTGCTATATGTTCTCTTTAGTTTGTATTTCATCCTCTCTACGAACTTATTTATCTTCCTCATTCTGTAGTTTGAATGTTCATAGGCCTGTGTGTGTGTGAGTGTGTGCTTGTATGTGTATATATGTACATATGTATGCATGTATGTATGCTTTACAAAGAATAAATATAACTCAATATTTTAGTGTGAAAGTCACTATGTATTCAAGGTTGCCTCCCAACTCCTGTGTTCTCCTGCCTCAGCCTGTGAATGTTGGGCTTGTAAGTATGGACCACCATATGCCACCTATTGCCTATGATTTAAATTTCAGTCTTTGCTTTGAGTTGTGGGATTATAAGTGTTAAGGTACTACCTATGTCTTGTTCACTTTGCTTTAAGTATTTTCAGTAATTTATGGCTTTTTCTATAAGATTTCTGATGGCACAGTCTCTAACTCTGCATTCAGGAGGGAGAGGCAGAAGAATTGCCACAGGCTCAAGGTCAACTTGATCTGCAGGCTGAGTTTTGAGCCAGTTACTGTCACTCTCTGAGACCATGTCTTAAATTGAACAATACCATAAATAATAATTGCAATTTAAAATGCAAGATTACAAATAAATAAATTTCACCTTAAAATAAGGAAACGTTATCCTCCAGTGCGAGCTGGTAGCAGATATTACTAGGTAGGAATTAATATTGTTAATGAACATGAATACTGGCTTCATTAACTCTGAACTGTGCTTGAACTGTTTAACTCATTGATATTGCATGCCATTATCTGCCATGTGCACAGCAGTCTTTATTAATTATAATTAAGGCAGCAAGAAGAAAATAGGAAGCCTGAAATAATCATGATAGAAAGAGATGACATTTGCCATTTTAGAACTTTATAAAATATTAGTATGTTCTGGAATTGTGGTTCTCAACATTACTCTCAGGTAATGACAAGAGTCAATATCTAGAGAAATCTGGTTTAGACTAAGGCAGAGCTAAGCTACTCCTCTGGAACCTTGAATTACCCCAGATATAATCCCCAAGTAACATAAGGAGTATGATTGGGCTTGTTATTCAAAAGGGTTTAAATTCTTCTACATCTAT
>NC_022027.1:14053239-14062565 GCF_000317375.1 Microtus ochrogaster
GAAAAAAAAAAGGAGCCAAAGACAGTCTCTGCTTTAACTGCTGCAAGTCCCACAAGAAGACCAAGTTATACAACAGTCACATATGTGCAAAATAGTCTTCAACACATTGGCATAGGAGACAGCTTCCTGATTCAGAACACCAATAGTACAGGCACTAAGATGACAATAAATGGAACCTCATGAAACTGAAAAGATTCTCTAAGGTAAAGAACAGCATCACTAGAACAAAAGGGCAGCCTATAGAATAGGAAAATACATTCACAAACCCCACATCTGACAGTGGCTGATTTCCAACATATAAAGAGCCCAGGAAACTAGACATCAACAAATCAAATAACCCAATTAAAAATAAGGTACCGATATAAACAGAGATTTCTCAATAGAAGTATGTCAAATGGCCAGGACACTTAAAGAAATGTTCAATATTCTTTGCCATCAGGGGCATGCAAATTAAAAGGACTCCAAGATTCTATCTTATCCATGTCAGAATGGCTAAGATCAAAAAAACAAGTGACAACACATGCTAGAGAGGATGTAGGGCAAGGGGAACACTCCTCCTTTGCTGGTGGGAAAGAAAAGAATTCCTAATTTTATAGGAATTTTGCATTAAGATGACTCATCTTTGCTAAAGTACTCACTATTAGCCAAAGACCAGTGTTGACTGTGAAGATAATAAGAAGGAACCAAAATTGATGAATCCTCCTGTTTGGAGGTCTGAAGGAAATAGAGAGGAAAGGAACTGATGCCATTCTTGTGTCAATCATCTTGGTAGTGACTGAAGTTTTAAGCACTGGCTATCCCTGTGCTCATCTCTGTATCTCCCTCCACTTCCAAGCCTGCCTGTCTATTATCTCAGGAAAAATTAGTTTGCTATTTTTTAAATTAGTTTGCTATAGTTTTAAAATATTAAGTAGCAAAGAAATAAAAGAAACTCAGAACCAATTTTTAATAAAATCCAATCCTAAAGTGTAATTATCTTTCTCTCTCATTACTTAACAATAGTTCCCAGCCTAGCTCTAAATTAAGAGAAACAGGTTAATTTAAGTTATAAGAGTGTGTGAAACAATCATAAGCCAAAGGCCAAGCCTTAATTAATAACTAAGTAATAATTAATAAAGTCTCTGTGTTGTTATTTGGTTCCTGGTACAACAAGAAACTTGGTACAGGTTTTCATTCGGACTGATATACAGTCAGTCTTTGGCAGCTTTCATTGGTGAATAGGCAGATGTGACACACTTGCTAACAGTTCCTCTGACTACTGCAGTAAGAACAGCCCTGCATGGAGGGTATAGAAACAGTGAGTCTGGAGGTCTAGAGAAGAGGAAGGGAGCCCAGCCAAGAGAACACCTTTATGTTCCACGTGACTGAGGATGCTGTCACAGACCAGGGTGGAAGTAGGTGTGGTCATTTAAAAATGCACTGCATGTAACTTGAAGTTGGAGGCAGGCATTTTTAAGTGGATGCAAAATAAAAGAAGGCAGCCATGGATGAGTGCAACATTTGGGTCCTGGGAGCTCTGTTGTCTGTTTTGAGGAGTATAGAAAGGGCAGACTGGGGCAGATGTAATGCATTATGTCACTATCTCAAGTTCAAAATTCAACTGGTGTAAGATCTATAAACAAAGGGCAGCAGCAATAACACTTGACAATTGTTCCCAAAGTTCTAAACAGGCAGGCGTCGCACAGTAGGGGCGATAACTCCCCTGCTTTTCAGCTCAGCCTCACCACAGCCATTTATTTGCTCCTGAGCGCCACTCTTTAAATATTATCAGAATAGTCAGATTCTCAGGCCCAATGTGGATGTGTTTAGGCGGTGTCTGTTTGGTAGCCCTGGGTTTGAGCTTGAGAGTTGGTTGCACGCATTATAATAACAAGCTGCTTTCAGTTCTTTACACAGTAAGGTTATAAACACTAGTCAACCCATGAACAAAATGTCTCACATGAACACCCAACAAGGCAGATTCTGCCACAGTAGCCTGGAACTCACCAATTTGTGGGTAACATGATCTGACAGTTGAAATACTGTATTTTTTACATATTAAAATGACTTAAAACTTTTCATCATCCATATATGAAAGAAAATCTCTAACAACAAAATTATTAGATGTCTTAGAAATGGCTAACAATGAAAAAATAAAAATTATTATGAAAATGCCAAATTATATAAATTAAAGATGAGAAATTAGATTGCCATGTTGTAATGAGAATTTATGTAAAAACTCAGTTTTACTTTTCACGCCTCACAACTCTTAGGTTATACACATGGTTCTATTTTTATTGATGTCTTTTCTAATTTTTTTACAAAGTTATTTATTTTGTTTTTTCTCTGTTTCAAGAATTCCTGGATGTTTGCATGGTTTTGATTACATACAGAATAAATCCATCATTGCCTGTTTATTTACCTAGTGGAATCAGAAAATTGGTATTGATCATATAACAAAATATTTCATGCATCAGTGTTTATGAAATTTAGCATTTATGAGGGTGTATACAGCTTGCATAGTTCCACTCATTACTTGTACTGTGCCTTGTCTTGAGACACCTAACATCTACCCCCCAACCCTCTTCATAGTTTAAAAGAATATTGGATATGATTTCCAAATGCATGATGTCACCATGACAGAGTCTTTTACTGTGCAGAATCTTTTCGGCAGATGTGAGCAAAATAGGAGGGGGAGACACTATCTATATAGAACGTAAACACTATTATCTTGTAAGGTCAGAGAATTAAAATACACTGCTTTGATGCTTTGTTTAATTATCAATTCACATGTTTCAGATTTTTAAATTCCCCTTTAGGTGTTGACATGCCATGCCAGCATGGAATTTTCTTCTGTGTGCCAGGTCCTGCTAACTTCTTCTGAAGAAACTGTTTGTAATTTTCCACAGGAAAGGACAAACATTAGTTATTTGGGGTTTCAGAGATTGTATTGAAAATTGAAACCAAAGCCTTATCTGTCTGTATTTTGCTTTTATTTTAATTATATAGTTTTACTTATTTTGTTTTTGCTTTTGAAACATGGGCTTCCACAGGTGTGGATGGCCTCCATCTACTTTATTCCTGAAGATAACCCTGAATCTTCCATCCTCTGTTCATGTGCTGAGATTACAGAGATACACAAGCTTGCCTGGCTTCTGTATTTACTTTATAAGAGTTTATGCGGACTCTGTCCCTTCAGGGCAACACACTTTTTTTTTTTAAAAAAAAAAAGAGAATTATTTGAAACCATATTTGGTTTATAAACTTATTTCTTCTTTTTTTAATTAATTTTTTTATTAAAAATTTCTGCCTCCTCCTCGCCTGCCTTTTCCCTCCCCCTTCCCCCACTCCTCACGCCCCACTCCTATCCCCCTCCCTCTCCAGTCCAAAGAGCAGTCAGGGTTCCCTGCCCTATGGGCAGTTCAAGGTCCTCCCTCCTCCATCCAGGTCTAGGAAGATGAGCATCCAAAACGGCTAGGCTCCCACAAAGCCTAATGAATATCTTGCATATCACCATAGAACCTTCATCTGGCGATCGATGGAGATAGAGACAGAGACCCACATTGGAACACTGGACTGAGCTCCCAAGTTCCAAATGAGGAACAGAAGGAGGGAGAACATGAGCAAGGAAGTCAAGACCGTGAGAGGTGCACCCACCCACTGAGACGGTGGGGCTGATCTATTGGGAGATCACCAAGGCCAGCTGGACTGGGACTGAAAATGCATGAGATAAAAACGGACTCTCTGAATATGGTAGACAATGAAGGCTCCTGAGAAGCCAAGAACAATGGCACTGAGTGTTGACCGTACTGCATAAACTCATTTCTTTATCTCTTCTGTAGAGATACCTTCTTATCATACACCTTATTGGTGATATCCGATAGAGCCCAAATTATCTGAAAATTCATAAATAGTTGAAAAGATGAGGAAAGACAGACAGACCAACAAAGCATTTTTGACTTCTTTGGCTACTACAACACAACAGAATGACATAGACTAAGTGTCTCCAGAACTGATGCTTAACTTGTTCTGACTTTAAGAAAGTTCAAGGTGAATCTCCTGGTAGATTTGATACTTGGTAAGGCATAGCCGTTGCCTCATTAACAAATACCTTGTTATATCTTCTCAAGACTGAAGGGACAAAGGAAGATTTATTTTTTGTAAAGTCACAATATTCATGAGGTCTCCACTTCTGTTTCTGAGTGCAGTGGCTCAAAGTTTCACACCTGAATAGGTTCACTGTGGAAATCAGGCTTAAGCAAGTGATTTTGATGCAACATTCAATTCCACACACTCCTAGGAAGAATAGAGGGAGAGAGGGGAAAAGCAAGCAAGAGAGAAGGGGTGGGGAGGAGATGTTTTCCAAGGTAGAGAAAAATGAGGCCACTGTCGTGTGGACAGTCTGTATTTCCTCCAGAGTCAACAAATCTTGACCTCTTTCATGAAGAGCCCAAATTATGAGGGGCTTTGTTTTCAGCTGTGCTCGTTGAATTGCTTACTCCAACAGTTCACAGCAATACAGTGAAAGACCAAAGCATGAAATTATGATTTCATTGGGTGTTTTACTCCACTTATTAGAGTATCTAAGAACTACAGAAAGATTCTAGTTCTTTGAGAATTTTAGATTCAGGACAATGTGACTTGATTATATTCAATCCCATTTCCCCATCTCTTTCCAGAACTACACTCCCTTCCTTAACTGTCCAACATTGTATCCTAATAGTTTTCTCTTCAAGAGTAATTTGTGCCACCCAAATACCATGGGATGCATGGTCAGTCATCTTCTGAAACCAGTCAACTTATTAGGAGTTACACTATTAGAGAAAACTGTCTTTTACTCTCCTAGCATCTAAAAATTCCCATTGGATCCATAGTTAGGGGTGGAATTATGTGACCATCTCAACTCTCCATGCTGGAACTTTGTCTGATTTGAGCTTGTACCCTGTAACAAATGTGAGTTTATGTGTGCAGTTACCCAGATCTGGACAGAAGATGTGATTCTTTATCTTTTTATCTTCCATTTTTTATTTTATATGTACATAATATAGTTTTGTGATTTTTAATTATAGAATAAAAGATCTAGTAATCATATTGATTTTTCTAAATCAAGAGGAAAATTGATTGTATATAAATGTAAGGAAAAGAAAACAAGAATTTTGATTAAGTTTAGAAATTTTCAACACAGAAGATTTTGTCTATTTCCCCTTCCCAAGAGAATACAAATATGATTCCTTTAGGGTTATCTTGTTACCTAGCTTCTTTGAAATGATGGACTACAGGTTCATGATCCTTTGCTTTAGATCTAATATTTACTCATATGAGTGATTATATGTATTGTGCTAGTCTTTCTAGGTCTGGGTTACCTCACCTAGTTTTTTTTTTTCTAGTCCCATCCATTTAAATACAAATTTCAAGATGAAAATTGGGAGAGTGGGGTTGGGGGAAGAAAGGAGTTTGGTAGGGGAGGAGGGGAGAAGAAGGGGAAGGGGAGAACTTAATGGAAGAGGATCATCGAGATGGGGGAAGGACAGAGGGGGAAAGCAAGGAAAGAAATATTTTGATTGAGAGAACCATTAAAGGATTAGCAAGAAACCTAGCACTAGAGAAATTTCCAGGAATCCCCAACGATGACACCAGCTAGACCCTAAACAATTGTAGAAAGGATGCCTGAACTGGCCTTGCCCTGTAATCAGACTGATGACTATCTGAAATGTCATCATAGAACCTTTATTCATTCATAGAATAAAATCATTCATCCAGCAACTGATGGAAACAGATGCAGACATCCACATAGGAACATGACGTTGAGCTCCCAAAGTCGAGTTGAAGAGAGGGAGGAGTGATAATATGAGCAAAGGGGTCAAGACAACGATGGTGATACCCACTGTAACAGCTTATCTGTGCTAATGGGAGCTCATCATTGGTTGAGTGAGGGGAGGGGAATGGGGGGGCTGGGGTTGGGAACCAGATTGTGACCAAACTAGACCCTGAATGATGGTTACAGCTGTATGGCAGGATCAGACTGTGGGATTGCTGGCAATGAGATCAGGATTTATCCCTATTGCTTGTACTGAGTTTTTGGAGGGATACCTTGCTCAGCCTAGCAGTAGTGAAGATGGCCTTAGTTCTGCCTCAAAGCAATGTGCTAGACTTTTATAACTATCCATGGGAAGTCTCTGGAGTGGATAGGGGTGGGGTGGAGGGAAGATGGAGGGAGTGGAAGGAGGGGGAGAGTAGGTACAAGGATTGGTATGTGAAATGAGAAAAGAAAGATTTTTTTTAAAAAAATTAAACAAAGAAATCTCCAACACAATCAAATCAAACAGGAAGAAAATATTATCTGTCAAGTAAGTGGAAAAGTATGGAATAGATGATTTTATTTTGAGTACAGACCTTTAAAATCATTAATAGTAATTGGTGTCTGGTTACCATGTCACTCGTAAGACATGACTTTAGAATAGGTGAAAATTGAGAGGATAGAAGTACCAACAATAGAGAATAAAACTATAAGTTTTGAAAGAAAATGATGCCTAAAGTTTTTAGATTTTATTTGACTACAAAACAATTATTATTATTCAAGAAAATAAATCTATTTTGATAGGATATACGTTCTGAATTTGTAGTTATCTCTTTCAGAAGTAAAGTTACTAGGTCCACAAATGCAAAATCTCTTTATTTAAAGCCCTATTCACAATTCCAGACTAAAGGAAAGATTGTCTCAGACCTGCCCTCTGGTGAATTGTTAGTTCTGGGGAGGATTTACTGCCATCATTCATGCTGTGATTTAGATTAAGCCACTTGCAGCTTAAATTGACAAGCACTTATGAGCATTCTGGTTCCGTTTTACTTAAAAGAGTCCCTTCAAACTGCAGCTTGCTTACAGTGGATAATCAGAATTACTCATTTACTCCTAATACAAAATAAATTCTAATATAACCTTTAACAAAATACATAAGAGCTAACTGCAATGATTTTTACTTTTGAAGTTTAATAAAAGCCTGTGTTTACCTGAATTAGGTCATGGAGAGGTTAAGTGGCACAATCATATCTTCCTTAAAGCAGAATACATTTAGATATTTATTCATTTTGCCATCTCAGGCTAAAACCTTAAGTGTAATTACTGCAGCAATGAAGTCTTGCCTTGATCTTTACTGAGGAAGAGAAGTCATTACACTCTCAAGCATTGATGTTAGCTACCTTCTACATAAAATAAAGCATAACTTTATGCTTATCTTTTAAATCTTTTTCCAAATTTACCAACAAAACCAAGGCTGTGGTAAGACTGACATACTATTACCTGTGGACAGAAATGATAGAAATCTTTGAACTTGTTTCCTTCTCTCTTTGCCTACTACATTAGCCTTTGGCATGCGACCAAATGTTGTGCGTTCTGCCATTGTGACCCATTGGTGCACAGAAGCCTTCATAAGACAATTTCCACCCATTATTACAAGAGTGAGAACAGTGGTGGTTTTCCATCCAACAATTTAATGTGTATCATCTACTCCAAAGAATTTTTTTTTTTTTGATAAACTCAAAGTTTTAAGTTTCCATTATAAACCCAAAAAAACATTCAGTGGAAAAATAACATATACTTAACAGAATTAATAGTCACAAAATAGCTAACAATAGAAGCATAGAAATAGGATATGAGCATATAAATGTACAAAAAAAAGAGAGATGAGTGGCCTAAAATGTGCAAAACATGTGCCACACTGTTAGTAATCAAATTGATACAATAATGAGACAAATTTTCATATTTTATTGGCAAAGATAGTAATAGTTATTACTTACCAGAGGGGTGATAGCACCAAAGCAGAAGAGACACCGTGGATAAGCTTTGGGAGTGTTCATTGGCATAAAATTTTCAAAGTTTATTTTGATAATGATCACTAAAGCCCTGCAGTTAAACGTCATTTGATTCAGTAATTTCCTTTGTAAGGGCTTTATTTCATGATAATACTCCAAGAAAGTAACAATATCTATGTGTTTAATAATGCAATAGTTTTTACAGCAGTTTTAAAAAATCATCGGGAATAAATATGCACCAATGAAGAAATGATTAAATAAAATACTTTTATGACATAGCAGTATATAATGTCACAGATAAAATGATGCTACAGACATCTTATTTTCCTGAAAATGCTCAGAATACATGCGCAAAAATTTTCTACTCTGTTATGATACCATTTTATTTTAATTACATATGTGAAATACTATAGATTTAATGGTAATATATAATAGTATTTCTAGATTACTGTATCCCAGATGTTTTTAGAAATAAAACTAAGAAGTCAACCCCATAGCAGTGTCAGCAATGTTACCACCCACTATCAACTCCAAGTTCTCTTCCCACTACCCAGGACCAGAGCTAGGGATATATAAACAGTGGATACTGTGGGAAGAGAAGGGGAAAAAAGACATCAGAGGACTGATTATAGTCTTCATATTTCCTACCTCTCCTGGAAACCCAAAAGAAAGAAGGCAAAACAGAAGGATCCTAGACCTTTAAATACCCTCTTACCGCGCTGAGAACAGGCATCGCTCGGTAATTTTTAACTGGAGGTGAAGTTCTACAAGATCTGTGAGGTGAGTTGTAGCCATGCCTTACCCAAGATGTGTTTGACATATTCCAAGAAGGCACCAAAGAAGCAATTTGAAGCAGTAAAGAGAAGTCCAGAGTCAACGTGGGGTTAGGCTTGCTGTAGGTTCCTGGGCAAGCTCCTCACCTTTCCTCTGCCGAGAAGTCCGCTTATTCTCTGCATAAGGACATGACTATCACATTCTCAGAAATGTCTTCCATGAGTCCCAGCCTCAAGACAAGAGAGAAGTAGAAGCCCAATGTTCTGACTGCTCTGATTGCAGAGATCCAGCTAGTACCCAGGAGTCCGCAGGTCTCTGCCCTTGTCTGAGACTGCTGCAAATAGATTTTTACTTTTTGTTGTGCTTTAGACTTGCCTAGCATACATAATACAGGAAGGAATTGCTCAAAGTATTTCTAGATATAAATGCAAGCAGTCTGGGTTTCTCTAAACAGTCTTAGGCTCTGTAGTTTGCGTGCTTGGGCTCTCCAGACCCTTCTGGGGCTGTGCTAAGCACTCCTTACCCTCGGGTGTTATCTCCCTTAATCTTTACAGTAGTAAACATCATTATTACTAACTATACAACACGTGAGCAAATCGGAACTTTGACTAAAGTAATATATCCTAAACCAAGCACTGTGCAGCGGTGGAGAGGACCGATTCAGACCTAAGGAGAAGGAGGGATTGCCTCCCTGCCTTTCTTTACAGAGGTGAGGAGAAGGAGGGATTGCCTCCCTGCCTTTCTTTACAGAGGTGAGGAGAAGG
>NC_022027.1:14063526-14069103 GCF_000317375.1 Microtus ochrogaster
AGAGAGAGAGAGAGAGAGAGAGAGAGAGAGTTCCATTATTGGTATTAATGTATTTTCATATTATTTTTTTAGTTTTAAATGTCTTTTATTGCATATGTGAAGATTAGATTATATAGAATTATGAAGCAATATAAAATATCTGCTTAAAGGGTTATGACCTTTCTATAGGGGCTGATGCAGAATTGGTCTAATTATCATTTAGCTGATTATAATTATAGGAGCAACTAAAAGCTAGTAACATTGGAATGTAGTTCTGAAGTATCAGAATAGAGAATGCTACATGCACAATATTGCATGCCGCTACATGATAACTGAACAAAGACATATAGAGAAAACACAATTATTTTCAGTTTTTAAGTCCTCTTAATGACAAAATGTGTCAGTGTGACTTAGAGTAGGTCTCCTACTCCTGCTTATATATCAGTAGGAACATACTTTTTGTCAAAAAACATCTATGTATTTAAATCTGATAATTGAAAAAAAACTGTTATCAATTCTAGAGCACCAATATATTCTTTCCATAATATCCCATAATTTAAAATAGTTTTTTTCTTTTTAAAATTATGAAGAAAATATTTTAGCATATGTTGATGACAGCAGTTTACATTTAGATGAGTGTAGCCTTCAGTGACTCATTCTTGATTTTCATCCATTAGGGTAGCACATTGCCTTTTCTGTCATTCTTTTAAATATGAGCAAATCAAAATAGATTGCCTCTTTATAATTTGTATTTCAATTTCAACTTCTGTTTTCATCACACCTGTTTTCTGTTGTTCCATTCTTGCTTCTCAAACGGTCTTCTCCACTTTGCTTAAATCTGGACATGCGCACACCATCTGTGATATCTTTCCTTCATTATGTCATTTGTATCCTCCTTTCCTTCTGTCACAAAGCTTGTGTTTTGATATGCTCATCATGTTTGTCTATTTTTACTAAACCAGAAAACCATCCTCTCGAACAAATGTTCTTCTAATGTAAGAGAAGTTTGTTTTAATCTATTTAATAAACATAAGACAAATGAATCCTCTTTATTAAATATACACTAGGGAAACCAGGGGTTTACAAGTTTTCTGAGAGTAGGAAGTTGAGTTTTTAATTTAGCTATGTGGCCCAGTAAATTTCTAACATGATAAGAAAGAGATAATTAAATTAGGAAGTGTTTGTAAAATGATCCAGAAATTATTCTCAACCACTATTTATTGAATTGCTCTCTCAACTATTTAAACAAATAATTGCACCAATTGGTGTGCAGGGTTGTAGTCACATAATGACAATTGCTTTCAATAATTGAGTCATTCCTCTCCTCCTGCTGTTTTAGCTTGTTGCATCTGTGCCCCTGCATTTTTAATTTAGGAAATGTCAAATCACAAGTGTGAACTGAGTAACAATTGGTATAAACCCATATATACGTAGGCAGTATGTGTACAGATGTATCAAATGACTACTTAATTATGTTCTATTTCAAAATATAAAATACATTTACAAAATATATTTTCTTTAATAATTTACTGTGCTTATACTTTATAACAAATCATATTTAATGATTATTTTTCAGTAATTTATAAAACAAGCTATACTACTATTTGAGCTTATACAGATACATTGAGGTTGTGACAGCAAACAAGCGTTATCCCTTTCAAGTCTCTGGCATTTTTGGAGTTACATTTTGGGCCACTGAATCACTCTTTATTGTTCTAAATATACTATGCACATATTTAAAAGACTGAACATGCATATTTTCTCCCAGTGTTTTCAAAGAGAAAGGGCAAGTCTTAATTTCCTTCTACGAAGGTCCCAGAGACTCTTTGTCTTTGAAGTCTACCTCACTGAATACTTTGCACAGTGAAATACTTTTCCTTATCTTTCCTCACCTGTTCCAGACAAAAGTTTCTTGGACATATAATTGTTCATATACAACAATATTGAACATGAATGACAAGATAAATCCTCATTTCATCCAAAACAAACAAAAACATTATAAAGCACTATTGTCTATATCATTTTTTTAAAAAAAATTATTTTTCTCTTCATATACATATATACTTTGAAATTCAATGTGCGTAATACAGTTCCCCTTGAATTCTTTATTCTGACACAATGAACGAAAATGTTGCTGCTGTTTCCAGCAGCATAACAACCAAAAGAGGGGAAAACATTTTATAGTGTCCTAGTGTTTAATTGCTTTCTTAAATGAAGCTTTTCCATTAACTTTAATTAAACATTTAATATAGATCTCAAGCAGAAACTAAACCTCCCTTATAAACTAAACTATTTTGTCTATAGGACATATGTGGATATAGAACAGGGTAGCCTGAGTTCGCAATGAAAGTCTCTCTCTCCCTTTCCTTTTCAGAATGATAACTGACATGTTACTAATACTCCAGAGAATACCCTTCCAGTCGTTTACATTTCTGGATCACTGTCCCTTTTGTTTGACACTGCACTAAATACAGGATTTATTCATTGTTCAGCATGTGCAGGGACAGATGCTTCAGCTGTTAATTCTTTGTCTCATTTAGAGCATTAAAAATGAGCAGATAATCCCTATGCTGATCAGGGCTCTCTCCTCAGCCACAAGCCTGTTACAAACCTTGGAGATAGGGAAGTTGAATCCCTTTACCGAATGCAGATGGTGCAGGCATTTACAGAGTGACCTGGGTAATTTTCACTTTACAGCTTTCCTGCCGAGGCAGTGCCACATATTCTTCATCTTCTGTCACTTTGTAAAGTGCTGATACAGAATATTATAGCAACATTTTTTTCTTAGCCAAGAGTTACCGTGAGCCTCACCCTAAAACCTTATAATTTTTAGTGGCATACTTAATTTATGATATCACTGTAAAACCAAATCCATTCTAAGGAAGAGGAAGAGGAAGACCTTATAATTTTTAGTGGCATACTTAATTTATGATATCACTGTAAAACCAAATCCATTCTAATATATTTTCTTCAGACTCCATATTGGAGTTACCTTTTTTTCTCTAACAGCATCATTTATAAAGACAGAATACAATTTTATTCATGGTGAATATATTTTACTTAAAGCACAATGAATTTCTCATAAAGTATTATCTTCAAAGATTACATTTTATGGATAGCTACAAATATATACATGCATATATGTGCATATATATGCATGAAAATAATATAGTAATATATTACGTAATATATGTAATATAATATATAGTATGCGTGCATATTATAATGACTCAAAAAAGGTGATATTTTGGAAAAATAATTAAATGAAAAATACAATTAATCTCTATTTAATTTGAATTGTACCATAGGTAGCTATTTGGGTATGCGTTCTTATTTGGGGTGTACTTTATTATTTTGTTGTGTGTTCAAATCTGAAATCAAGATATTTCTTTTATACATTAAAACTTAGCTGTATAAAATGATTCACCTGCTGCACTACTATATTTTTTCTCCACTATTCATGATCTTCCATTTTCATTTTAGCTTCACATGCCTCTTTAATAACACTGCAGAATGAAATTGCATTTATAAATGTCCAATCATCACAATGTTCTAGGATTTTCCCCACTTATTAAAAAATGAACTTCAAGAACATTAGTAAGAAAAATAAAAGTCTTCTTATTCAGTATCATGGTTTTCATATAAACCAAATATCACCAGGTTATAGACAATATATCATTATTGCCCCAATGATAAAGTTTGTGTCTTATCTCATTAACTAATTGCTGAACTTTTTGCTTTTCTTGGGTGAGTAAAATGGGATCCTGATGATATTTTAAATGTAATGTGGAAATTCATATTCAACATATAAGCTCATGAATAAACACAATGTGTAAATTGTGACAAAAGACACAAAAAGAAGAGAATATAATGATATTCATACCTATTACATAAGAATTTGACTAACTAATAAATAGCAAGAGGAACTTCTTAAAGTAAACTTCATATAAAAGACCTGCAGGAAATAACATTCTTTCTTTGGGAAGCAAGAAGGAAAGTCCATAATGAACAGAAAAAAGTGTCACTTATATTCAGGGTTTTGACATACTAGTCTTTATCTGTTCTTCTGTCTGGAGTTCATTTCTTGTCTTCTTCCACTCCACTGTGGCTATACCAATTTTAAGAGAAAACATTTCTGACTACTTCCCATCAGAGTAGCAATACTTATTAATTAACTAATTTATTTATACATTTGTGAGTCTTGCTGTAACAACTCCTTCTCTGTTCTACCAACCAAAAACAAAATCATAACATGGAAACTTATTATAAATTATAAAAAAAAAGAAATGGCTAATGCCTTAGACTTGTTTCTTACTGGTCCTTATAATTTAAATTAGCTCATATCTTTTAATCTACTTTCTTTTACATGACTCAGTTACCATTAATCTTTACTGCCATGCTGCTTTCTTTGAGCCTCCTGGCATCTCCACACTTCATTTTTCCAGCATCCTCTTTGCCTGGAATTTCTGCCTAGCCATTGGCCAATCAGGTTTTTATTAAACCAAACTGAGAGACACATTTTCACACACTGTAAAGGAATATTACACCACATTTTCCTCTGTTTGTCTAAATGAAAAGAAAGGTTTTAACTCTAACACATTAAAACTATATATAATAAGAACATATCAGGAAGAAAGACATGTACAATGTCCAGTCCATTTGTACATAGAAAATTAAGATTAAATATTCCATTATCTTTGTCTCTTTATCCAAAGATTTATCTTAAATTATTTTTGTTATATCTTTTATTAACATCTAAAAATATCTTTTTATACCTCAAAACCACATTTTTTAAGAGAAACAACTTAAGCTTTTATGTTTTTCAGCCTTATAATCTTTTCATCTCTTATGTACATTTTTTTCGGAATTTACTAACAAGAAAAGATATAAAATTATAACTATCTAGTCTTCAATACCCATCAGAGACCCAAGAAGGATAAACTATTATTTAAGCAAACAGGAAGTGTAGAGCAAGCAACTTTTAAAACTAAGAAATGACAGAGATATCTGACTGCCTAGACAGTCACCAAAGGTTCATCTGTAACCTTTGAGCATCAGTCTTCAGCCTACATCACTTGATACTCAGTTGAAGACTCTGTGTTGGGACACTTACGAGGAACATCCTTGTTGGAGGAAGTATGTTAGTATAGGCCACCATGTGAAACTGTGAATATGAAGCCTAGATTGAAGTGGAGACTGAAAGAAATTGTAGAAGCCAGCATGGAGAGAGAAGGTACACAGAAAATTCCTGCCCTAAGGGAGAAGTAATTGCTAACTTATTGTTATTGTGGGAGAGGGAGAGTCATTTTGTTTAAGATTGTTTCACCTGGCTTGTAGACCAATCTCAACAGAGGGTCACAAAGAAGAAAAGGAAGAGGAGAAAAAGGAGAAATAGTAGAAGGAAGAAGAAGAAGAAGAAGAAGAAGAAGAAGAAGAAGAAGAAGAAGAAGAAGAGGAAGAGGAAGAGGAAGAGGAAGAGGAAGAGGAAGAGGAAGAGGAAGAGGAAGAAGAAGAAGAAGAAGAAGAAGAAAAAGAAGAAGATGAAGAAGAAGAAGAGGAAGAGGAAGAGGAAGAGGAAGAGGAAGAAGAAGAAGAAGA
>NC_022027.1:14069203-14085480 GCF_000317375.1 Microtus ochrogaster
GAAGAAGAAGAAGAGGAAGAGGAAGAGGAAGAGGAAGAGGAAGAGGAAGAGGAAGAGGAAGAGGAAGAGGAAGAGGAAGAAGAAGAAGAAGAAGAAGAAGAAGAAGAAGAAGAGGAAGAGGAAGAGGAAGAGGAAGAGGAAGAGGAAGAGGAAGAGGAAGAGGAAGAGGAAGAAGAAGAAGAAGAAGAAGAAGAAGAAGAAGAAGAAGAAGAAGAAGAAGAAGAAGAAGAAGAAGAAGAAATAACAGAGAAACAAGGCAACTATTGGATGTCTGAATCATGGAATTCTTACATCAGAAAAAATTCTTCAACTCACAGATCTTATTTTTTTGTGAGCAAATAGAAGTATAAAACATGGTTATAAAACATGGTTGTCAAAAGTCTATTGAATTAGAATGGTTAAGATTTGCAAACTATTTTTTCTTCTGAATTATATTTCATTAATGTTTGCAACCGATTGTTGGCTTAGAGACCATTGGAAAACTGATAGACTGTTGAAGTTCTTTAATTAACATTCTGTTTTACCTTTGACCCACTTTATGATATTTTTGTATTTAAAATTGTTTAATATGCATCTTGAACTGTACAACATATTTTCAATGGCTTTATAATTTTTGTAAAGACAGAAAACAGTCATCAAAACTGATGTGTTCTTTCATCAGTTGATTGAAAATTATTTTTAATAATTCAGCCTAATATAGAGAAACATTCTTATTTTTTATCATCTCTGCATTCTTTCAAAGGACTGTACAGGGACAGAAAGTAAATTTTTATACATGATTAAACATTGGAGACATGGCTGACCTTGTTTTGAAAACTGTAATTGTATTTATGAAGTCAGCCTGAGGTTTTATTAACTTCAAGGAAATTCAATTTAGTTAATTCAATAATATTATTAGACTTTCTACTTTGTACCAGCTACCATACTAGGTGTGAAAGTTAAAAGGTAAATATAGCATGGATCTCACTCTCAGATGTAAACAGTGGACCTCATAAATCAATACAGAAAAAAAACTAATAAAGAGGAGAGAACTCTTACCAGAAATTAAAATAAAAAATTTTTACTTTCATTATGCATTTTGGATGAGAAGGAAAAGAATAATTAAAATCTATTATGCTATGGAACTAACACACAGGAAGCAAGTATACCAGTAATGAATGATTTGTATTTGTTCAAGTAAAATCAAAAATATATTTCAGCTTGTAGATCATAGGGTTAGCATGATAAAAAGTAAAATCAGAGTGTTTTTATAAATTGTTATTTATACAGTTTGGAAAATTTCTGTATAGTGTCTCAAAAATTACAATCAAGACTGTTGTAATGAGCAGAAGAAAAGCAAAGTTGATGACCCCTGACTTCACTGAGTTAGAGACATTTTAACAATGTCTTCATGTTATCATAATTAACTGTGCTACAAACTGGATACTAATTTTGCAGCCCTTTATTTTGCTTAAAGCCATCTCTAAACTTGCCTGCCTTAAAGAGGTTGTTTAAATTCCTGGGGCAGACTCTTACTTGAGGCAATGAGTTACATGCTTCTCAATGAAACAATCACAGTGTGGAATGGGATGCCTCATTTGCATAAACTTGATCCCATATTATCAAGGAGAGCAAAGAGATGTGATAACACTAACTTTCAAAATGGGCAATGGGAACTTTAGGATCAGTTTCTCCTTTCCACCACCGACAGCTCCCACATTCTACCTTATCTCTGATAGAAAAATAATTTTTGATTCTAGGAGTTGGAGAGATGGATCACAACTTAAGAACACTTGCTACTATTCCAGGAAGTCCAAATTATGTTCTCAGCACCACATTGGGTATCTCACAAGAGCTATAACTACAGCTCTAGGGAACCCAATGCTATCTGCTTACCTCTACAGCTACTGCTTCCTGTACCTGCAGACACAATATGCCCACAAACACACATAAATATAAATGAAAAAAAAGATTGATTCGAATTTGCCAAAGTTGTATGAGAAGATTTATTTGTATTGGGAAATATAATTTTATAGAAACATGCTAACAAAATCTGTATTGCTTTAGTAGCTATCATTCCTTAACTATGTGTAAGGCATTATCTATAATTGTAAGTTTCCTATAGTTGTATAACTTTATATCCATTTTATGGTTTAGGAGAAATATACTATTCAAAGATATATGAAAATATTAGAAAAATTCCAGCATTTAACCTAAAATAGTGTTTTTATTCTAAACACTAAAGCTTACTCATAATATAATTATATTTATTTGAAAAGACACACAGCTTAGGGCTCACCTTGTTACTTAGCTTCTCCAGGATCATGAACTATAGTCTCAATATCCTTTGTTTATATTTAGTATCCACTTATGAGTGGGTACATAATATATTCATCTTTTTAGGTCTGGTTGCCTCACTCAGGATGGTAGTTGACAGTTGCATATTTGAAGCAGACCGAGGGGCCACTGGCAGTAGCACCAGGATTTATCCCTACTGCTTGTACTGACTTTTTGGGAATCTATTCTCTTTGGATGGATACCTTGCTCAGCTTAGATATAGTAGGGAGGGCCTTGGACTACCCCCAAAGCAATGTGCCTTACTCTCCCTGAGGAGTGGATGAGGTGGGGTGGGAGGGCACATGGAGAAAATGGGAGGAGGGGAGGAGTCAGAATTTACTTAAATTGGTATGTATAATTGATAGAGAAGTTCAACCCATATCTGGTTAAGGTGTGTCTGCCTGGAGCCAAGGTAGAAAAACCTAGATAGGTAGGTGTAAGCTCTCTCTAAGCAAGGCTTGCTGGACCATTTTGGATTTCGGACCTCCCACTCTTATAGTGTGAGTCCCCCCCCCCCTTTTTCAATTATTAAATTATATCTGTTGTTCTTAAGTTGGTCTGGTTATTTATCATACCGACCAAATACGCCAACACATACATATAATGAAGAAAAATGTTTTTTTGTCTATTTTAAAAAAAATAAAAATAAAATAAAGTAAACATGCAGCTTTGCTTAGTTTCAAAACGTAAATCTTGGTTAATTTATAACAATCTGATTTTCATATTGGAAGTCTCTACGTAGTTATTAAAATAGTTCAGTTCTGGTTTTCATTGGTTTCAATTTAGAAATGTTTGTCTAAATTAATGAAGCAAGAACATAAGTTCTTTAGAAATTGTTAAGTTGGGAGCATAGTCCCCGGCCCCCCAGGCCTTTGAGTTATATTGGTCTGGACTCCAAATCCCAGCATGCCAGGTCCTGACCCCTCCCTGGGGGCGGTGTTCAGGACCACTCCCACAGGGTATTTAAGTGAACTCCAAAAGAGGATCACATGGTCTCTTTTCCTTCCTCCTGGTGGTGGGTCGCATTTGTGGCCTCCTGTTTCCCCCCTGGGGCCACCTGAGGATGCAGGAATCCCATTGAACCTATGTATTTCTTAATTTGGCTTTTTTGATTTGGCTTGATTGAGATTTTGCATCAGCAGAGAGCTCATGTTCGAAAAAAAATTTCTAACATCTTTGAGGTCCCACCGAGATAGGGCGGCCTTTCCACATGGGCCTAGGCCACATAGCCAGAGCCCTCTTGTCTACAATCTGACCTCTCCATGCCACACATAAATTGGCTCCTGGGCTACAGTGGCTGCATCTTGATGAGTTTCTTTTTCTTGTCTATTCTATAGGGTTTTGTTTTTGTCATGTATAGGACTCTTGTTGAAGTCTCGAGCTTATGCCAAGAGTTTGATCTCAGCAGCCGCCAGACTGGCAAGACTGGGCTCGGCTGAGGTGGGAATTGGTTTGCTTCGGGACGCCAAGCATTCAATTTCCACAGCCCCTGTTAGGTATAAGAGCGACTTTAGTGGACACACATTAATAGACTTAGGCCACTTGGTTGGGCATAGACTTTAAAATGGGCACTTGCAGTTCAAAACCAGATCTGCTGTTGCCCCTGGGATGTCTCTTACAAAATCTTTTTAAATTAAGCCTGTTTGATACAATCTGTCCCAAATGTCTAATTTCCCATGCACTAAGATTTGGCTTCAAATGTCCTCTGGAACCTTAAAAAAATTTTGCCACCGTAAAGAAAAATGGACAGAGTTTACATATGTCCATGTTTTTAGGGCTCTCCGCTCTCCCCCTCCCTTAGTTGCCAGCGTCCTGTAGCACCCTGCAGCCAGATGCACTGGCCCCTCCCCCTCTCCCTCAACCCCACACTACCCAACCTCCTCCTGTGGAGCAACATTCTCCACATTCCTTTCCTTCCTGCTCTACCCCTCCCTTGGTTCAAAGTCAGCTTCCACTTTTCCCCCTTCCCCCTCCCCCTCCTACCTCATCTCTGCCCGTGGATACCCTCTGTGCACTGGGCTAGCCCCTCAAAATCCTCCCCATGTTCCCTTTTCTCTTCCAGATCTCTCAGATAGAAAAGTGGGTAGGTTCCTCTTCTATTAATTCTTCTGCTTACCCATTTCTTCTCAGTCAGCACTAGATATTATAAAGAGTTAAGAAAGGTTGAGGAGGATCCTTAAACCCCTATACAGGAATTGGTAAAAATGTCCTTTAAAGTTTTAATGCCCAAGAAGCTGAGTAATCCTGATAGACAAAGCGACAACAATCTACAGGCCCAGGCCCTAGCAGCTGCCCTAAGGATGCCGGAAGGGGACAAGGAAAGCCAACCACAGGGCTCTAGCTTGTAGAATTCAGCCTAAGTCAACCTCACACACAAGCTGTTTCAAGTGTGGCCTAAATATGTTTCAAGTGTGACACAATATGGCACTACACCTCCTCCAAGGTTATGCCCTATCTTCCAGCAACTTGGACACTGAAAATTACAATGCCCCCATGCAGGCATGTTCTCTGTGCCAGACCACGGAGCTCCAGCATCACCATTGGCAACTGAAACCCTGCCAGCCCTCGAACTTCCCAGCCTTGCAGAAGATTGACACTGCCCAGACTTGGTTTATCCTCTAACTCTATCCGAGCCTAGGGTAAAGCTGCAAGTAGCAGGTAAGTCTTTTACTTTTAATCTCAGTTGGGCCTTATGATCCCCTCACTAATTTCAGTTATGGGGGTAAATGTGATCCGTTCCTCCCCACTTAAAACTGCCCTGCATTCTTGCAGGAGAATTTTTTTCTCTCATTCTTTCTTAGTGATACCTGCTTGCCCAGGCAGAGACAAGGTGTATATATCCAGACACCTTAAATAGACTAAGACTAAGGTTATTTTATCAAAGGAAAAGTTGAAGTGAGTACAAAATCATAATCTCTACATTTTTGAAATTTTTTTCACCTAAAAAACAACAACCTTTCCTCAAAATTTGTCAGGGAAAAAATGAAGTGAATCTGAAACAGGGTATTAAAGAATGAAAAAAAAAAAGACTGCCAATTTTTGCTCTATACTGTTATTTCTTATTATTGTTATTTTGTTCAAGTTAGGCAAGGAAATTTTACATTTTTTTATTTGCTTATATATTGAAGTGGTGTTATGACATTAATAGGACAATTTCTGGAAGATAGCTCTTTAATTCCACAATGCAGGATTTGAGCATCAAATGTAAGTCTTCCAGTTTATTAGTTTTGGTGGCAAGTATAATTTCTCTCTGAGCCATCTCTCCTGATCCAGCTGGAATAGTTTAAAGCCAGAAAAGAACAGCATACTTTTGTAATTTATATTCGTCTGGTCTCCTGTCTCCCAGTCATGTCCCACATATCGATAGCTGGAACCTGTCTTATACTTTAAATCCATTGTTTCTATTTAACTAGTCTCTATCATATGTTTTTTAGCATCATTAAGGGAAATCAGTCATGCGAAAAATGATGAAGTCTGAAAGGCATATGTAATTCATTCCCCACTGAAGTTCAAAAGCAGAAGAATACAGACAAATAGAGTAGTGGAAAGTCTATTTGCAATGAATTTATAAATGGAATAAAGTCAGTTTTGATGATCAGTTCATATTATCAGTCACAGGCAAAATAATGTATAAAACTCCTTGACTGAGAGACTAAAATCCATTTAAATTGTTATTAAAGAGAAAAGAATTTAGCTGTAGGTAAAAATGAGCCAGTTGTATTACTAGACAAGTATTGTATGTCACTAACATAAAATTTCAGAATATGATCCTTAAATGTATTAAAATGTATGGTGCTATATGGTATACTCAATGATATTCATAGTCTTATATAAATTCTTATAATAAACCACTATAAGTGCTAAAAGTTAAATACTTCTTTTATCTGCATGTTCTTTCCACACAGAAAGTATTTAACCCTTTTCCAAAGTGTTATTGCATTTTCTTTAAATATTTAGTTGCGAGTTTCACTTTCTCAGTCTGATGAATGTTAAAACTTGTCTCTTATTCCTTTAAACATGAAAGATCCAAAATGACTCACATCATTCTCTTCTTCCAAAAATTGTTCACAAATTACCAAGAGGAAAAGCCTATTCTCCTCTACCTGAACTTATTCTGCTAACCCTAGCAGCATGGGGCATGTAATATTTGAATATTGTAAGATAAATGTATGTCAGCGGTAATTGTTTTCACTCTCTCATCGTAAATTGTGTAGTTTCCTTCATTGGTAGCTACTGCCAGCCCTTTAGACTTCTCTTTTCTGTTAAGAGCACTGCAGGGGAAAAAAAAAAAAAAAAAACAAACCACAAGCACACAGTCCAATGCAATGATAAATGAATGTCAAGTCCTACAAAAATTATAATTTCTTTTCTTATGATGGACAGAAAAGGATTGAGGACACTATTGTGGAAGAAGATCCAGGTCTGCTTCAAAATCTCCGAATGAATTGCAGATAGCATGAAAGCATTCGTATGTGATTTCTTAAACAATGGGAGTGTTCTGTGGTGCAATGGAAGGATAGAAACAATGCTAAATGTCATTAATCTACATTGTTTTCTGTTACCACTACCTTTTATTTACATTTACTTATCTTTACATGCATATACACTTATACTTCTGTGGGGTTTGTGCTTTATTACTAAGTCAGTCCATTGATAATTTCATATATATATGAACATAATGCATACACACACACACACACACACACACAGAATGCATTCTTAAAGCTCATGTTCCCACCTTTCCTTACTCCCTCTCATCACTACCAAATCCTCCTACCTTACCTCTTCCCAGATACATGACTTTTGTTTTTGTTTTGTGACATTTATTTTAACCAGAATCATCTGTGTAACCATTGGATCAGACCTACCCCTCAGGGTCTGGTGAAATCAATGCTTGGTAAATAAAGTGGCTTCACTTTACATGAATTTCTAATTATAAATTAGAAATGAGAAGTAAGGCCATTTGGGCCTCCTCTCATTTCATGCCTTTCTGTTGATGGGCTGGTTCTTGCGCGTATCTTGTGTACCTATCTGTATTTGTTATAATTACAATGGCTGTGTATCACACCCACTCCCAGAAAACATCATTATCTCTATTTTTCTCTCTCTATTTTCTGTATATTACACAGAAGTTTTAACCAGGCTGTTATAAGGATTAAATTATGTTTTTTTTTTCTGTTCCCCCTTTCATAATATTCCCTGAGTGTTGAAAGGGCAAATATCTTATTTATTAATGATCACTTAAACCATCACTTACATTTTGCACCCTGAAAGTCTTTTCTCTTGCCATATTTCACTGTAAGAGAGGATATTCTATTAAGGCTGAAAATGATGTCTATGGGTATAAACATATATATTTAACGAGTGATTCTGCTTTTTGTTGATTCAACTTAATAAGATAACTATGCTCACCATTACAATTTAAGAACTATCTACAATAGGCTTTTTAGTGGATCTTCAGTATCAGGAATGGATTCCTTCTTGTGGTATGGGGTTTAAATCCAGTCAGTAAAGTATGTGACTATTACCCAAAACAGTCTTACCAACAAATCTTGCCTAGGAGGTTGAGATCTTAGGTCAAGGGGTTCACATATGAGTAAGCCATGTGCTGTTTTCTATCCTCCAGCAGTCTGAAAACTAGCCGGTACAGAAGATATTTTCTACATAGGTTCATATGGATTTACTTATAGCAAGCACCCGAGATGTATGATGTCTTTAGCAGCAGGATTTTATCATTTAGTGGGCAATAAAGAGAAATAGCAAGAACCTATAGAACTTATTACAAGAAGGGGTACTAACACATCACTTTCCTAAGGAAAAACAGATTATAAGGTCCACGAAACATTGTGCCCACAGCTTGTGCTAATATTTTTTTTTCCTTTTGTTCAGATACAGATTTTTATAAGATATTTTTCAAAATTTAATATTCTGGATGAGGAAGAGTCTAGGTAAACCTTCTGAATAGACACAAGACTTTCTTCTGTAGTGTCAACATTATAAAAATTGTAGATGATCTGGAGCCCTAAAACATAGAAACAAATGGAAAAGTTTTTCAAAAAGCAGCAGCAGTGTAAGAAGGTACATGCAGGTAATTGACAAGAGAATTTACAGTGCACAGAGTTATAAATTAGATGAAGACTTCATTCCCAATGAATATAGTAGGGACCAGAGATTAAACATAAATACAGACAAGCAAAATTCTGGAGATGCTTTAAACAAGAAGGCTCATTAAGGGAGAGATGCTCAAACACATTGCAGAGTATGCTGGCCGGGGTGATCAGACCATCTGTTTATTAAGTGCTTCCTATGGAGGTTGGAGGTCAGCTTCAGAGAATCAGAGATAAGCACCGCATACAGACTGCACATTTTTCTGCTGTTACATTCAAAGGAACGGCTCCTAGGTCCTTGAGAAAAAAAGTCCCTATACTGTGAAACTAACAAGAGGCTAGGTGAAGGTTTATATCTCAAAAGAGTTGAGGAAGAATTTAAAATTTCAAGTTTTCTAAAATTTAGCCTCTAAGAAAAGCAAGCTCCAGGCCTCACATTCAGGAAGAAAATGCAAGTTACTTTGGCTGGGATAAAAGAAAAGGTCATTTTGGTGTGTGAATATGTGTGTGTGTGCATGTGTGTGTGCATGCGTGCGTGCGTGTGTGTTTTCTCTGCATATGATATCAACATGGAGCAAGGATAATGAACAAAAATAATTGCGATAGAAACTATACATAATACTCGCAGATAACTAATTGAAAAAACAAGCCTGGAATTGTGGAAAAAAGGGAGGAAAGAGGTTAATAAATTCAATATCTATTTGAATTAAAATTGTCTATTTCATTAAAGAGCTTTGATTTTCTAACTTCACATATATGTGTTATTTCATTTCTCCCTCTCTATAAAGGAGCAGCAGTTTTAATCTGACTGTTGGAAGGATCAAATGATGTGCTTTTTCACAGGCTCTAGCACAGTGACCAGTTAAATGCATCTTCTAAGAAATTAGTTGGCAATGCTAATTAGGGTATATTGTCTTTGGGAAACCTTAAGACAAACATGAAAACAAAAGAAAATTCAGTGCAATTGAATAGCAAGTGTATACAGGTCAAATCATTGGATCTGTAGGATATAATATGTCATCTTCTTTTGTTTAAACTTTTATTTAAAATAGATTCTTTTATCATACACCCAAGTTTTTCCCTCCCTTCACTTCTCCGAGCTCCCCCTCCTCACCTCCCTCTTATCCAGATAGACTTCTACTCTGATTTATTTCTAGAAAATAGCATAACCCCCCAAAAAAAAATCAGCATCCAAATATGAAAAAATGATACAATAAACAAAGAGGTCAAGAGTGCATTCATAAAAATGTTTCTAAAGGAAAAATAATTATTATGGTTACAACATTACATTTTTTGTGATATACAATATTAAAATTCATTCTTGTCAGAAAAAAAAAAAGAAAAGACAAACCTCTCAAGGCTGGACAAGGCAACACGATAGAATGAAAAGAGTCTCAAGAGCAGCCAAAAGAGTCGGAAACACACGAGTTCTCTCTATTAGGAGTCATACAAAGCCACTAAGCTAACAGCCATAGCATATGCACACAACCTAGTGCAGACCCTTGCGGGCCAAATACTTTCGATTTCAGTGTCTGTGAGCCCATGTGAGCCCTGTTTAGTTGATTCAGTGGTCCATGAGCTCCTGGTGTCCTCCATTCCCTCTGACATTTAAAATCTTCCCTTCTCCTCTTCTGTGTTCCCTGATCTCCTATGGGAGTGTCCTAATGGAGACCTTCAGTTGATTCTATCCACAGAATGTCTGGCTGTGGATGTCTGCACCTGCTCCCATTTGTTGCTAATGGAAGCCTCTCTGATTAGAAATGAACAACATTCTTGTAGCGACTGCCTCGACCAGCAAGGAAGACGCAACACCGGACCCTTCTTTCAGCAGTTTATTCAGGAACCTTGAACATTCTTCGAATACCTGGGAAAGCCAACCCACAGCTAAAGTAGCTGCTGGTCAGCCAGCCCCAGCAAGCTATGTGGGAAATGCGGATAGGTCTAGGTACACGAAAGCAAGCCACATTCTCAGTTTAGGCCATGTATGGGATGGTATGTAACTTAGACCACCTTCTCAGTCTTAGCCATATATGGGATAGGACATGACTTAGAGCACATTCTCATGAGGGGGTGATGGGCGGTAAACCAGCGCCACCCTCATGGCACTGCACAATGCAGCTCTCTACAGATTCTGATCTATGAGTATAGTAGGATATCATTGGAATCCTTTCATTGACTGTTTTTAAGACCAAAAAATAGATTTTTGGGTCTATACCAGATTGCCGGAATGTCCACTCTCCAATTTCTGTCCATCCAAACAGTGTTGGGTATGGGCATCTTCTTGTGGAATGGGACTCAAGTTAAATCAGCCATTGGTTGGCATTTCCCACACGTTCTGCTCCACCATTACCCCAGCACATCTTTTAGGCAGGGCAGATTGTAGATCAAGGATTTTATGTCTGGGTTGTTGTTCAGGTTTCTCTTGTCAAAGCCTGCAGTGTACTTTACCATGCCAAAAAGACTAGAACATACTGGTGAAGAAAGACTCCAAGCCCTCACTAGCTCATTTTCTTTACATTCAATGAATTGACTGGAAGAAAGTTATCTTTGGCAATGGGACCCTGATCTCAGTTTTCAAGGGTGGACCTTCTGCCTAGCATCAGTATAGTTGTTTAGGGTCTCCACAGAACCTGCTTGGCCAACAACTAAACCAAATGTAATCTAGCTCCACCAATGGAAGCCTTGCTTAGCTACAAAGATGACCAGTTCAGACTCCAATGTTTGCCATTACTAGGAACCTTCATTAGGGTCAACTATATAGATTCCAGGAAGTTTCCCCTACACTAGGTTTTCACACCACACCTGAAATGTCATCCAATTGCAGCTGTCTTACTCCCACACTCTCTCCTTCCATTCCTCTCCCTCAACTTATCCATTCTGTTCTAGTCTGCTCCCATCACCAATGCACCTGAAAAATCTGTTCATTTTTCCCTTCCCAGGGAGATTCATGCATCTCTCCCTAGATCCCTCTTCTTTACTTAATCTCTTTGGGTCTGTGAATTGTAGATTATCACTTACTTAACAAATAGTATCCACTTATAAGTGAATACATACAAATTTGGATTTCTGAGTCTGCATTAACTCACTCAGGATGACCTTTTTCTCATTGAATCCATTTGCATGAAAATTTCATGTTGTCATTGTTTTTAATATTGATTAGCAATGAAAGCACTTTATTTTCTTCATATTTCTCATCATATCCCATCATACATTTGTCGGAGACATTTTATTTCCTGGTTAACAACTGAGTAATATTCCATTGTGTAAATGAACCACATTTTCTTTATCCATTCTTTAGTTAAGGCACATATTATGTTGTTTCAAGTTTCTGACTACCATGAGAAACAACAAAGATAGTTGAGCAAGTGTTCTTTAACCAAGAGTGGTACACTTTTGTCTTGAAGTAAATTGATTCTGTTTTCTGAGGAACTACCATATTGAATTACATAGTGGCTATACAAGTTTACACTTTCACAAGCAATGGAGGAATCTCCCCCTTGCTCTAGACCTTGCCCACATGAGCTTTCACTTGTGTTATTGATCTTAAACTTTTTGACAGATGTAAGATGAAATCATAGTTAAATTGAATATTCTTCTGTTTCTCAACCATTTGGGGTTTCTCTATTGAGAATGCTCTGTTTAATTATGTACCCCATTTTAAATTGAATTATTTTTTATTTAATAGATAGTTTCTTGATATCTTTATATATTTTGGATATTAGACCTCTATTGGATGTGGAATTGATTGGATGTGGAATTGGTAAAAATCTTTTACCATTTCACATGGTATATCTGTTTGATTGATGGTGTATTTTGCTTTATAGAAACTTTTCAATTTTATGAGGTCCCATTTGGTAATTGTTGATCTTGTTGCCTGTGATATCAGTGTTCTTTTCATAAAATTGAATTACAGTCTGTTCCCCATTATCTCTTATATCAGATTCAATGTCTTGTTTTATCTGAAGTCTTTTATCTAAGTGGAGTTGACTTTTGTGCAAGGTGATAGATATGGATTTATTTGCATTCTTCTACATGCAGACATTAAATGTGACCTGTGCCATTTTCTAAAAATGTTTTATTATCTCCAGTGTGTATTTCTTCTTTCTTTAAAAACAATCACGTGTCCACAGATGTGTAAATTTATATCTGGGTGTTTGATTCCATTTCGTTGATCAACATGTCTGTTTTTAAGCCAGTACTATGTGTTATTACTTTTTTTTTTCTGTTGTACAACCTGACATGAGGGATGGTGATACTTCTAGCATTTATTTTATATTCAGGATTATTTGTCAATCCTAGGTTTTTTTGTTTATTCATATGAGTTTAAGGCTTGTTCTTTCACAACCTGAAAAGATTGTGTTGAATTTATAATGGGATTTGTGTTGAACCTGTATATTACTTTTGGTATGACAGTCAATTTTATTATGCTAATCCCATTGATTCATAAGCATGGATCTTTCCATCTTCTGATTCTTCTTCAATTTATGTTGTGGAGCAATCATTTTGTACACTGTAAAGATGGGTCTCTGCCAAAGCACATTCGGATAGGTTTAATAAAGAGCTAAATGGCCAATAGCTAGGCAGGTGAGGATAAGAGGGACTTCCCAGAAGAGATATGAAATCTGTGAAGAAGAGTGGGATTCACCAACCAGACATGGAGGAACTAGGATGTATGGTATGGATGAGAGGTAAAGAGCCATGTGTCAGAACGTATATTATTATCAATGGTTGAATTTACCTTTTAAGAGTCAGATGGGAATAAGTATAAGCTGAAGCCAAGCTTTCATACTTAATAATAAGTCTCTCTATTTATTTGGGAGCTGGCTGTTCAAGTAAAGTTCTACTACAACTGGTTCCGATTGTGCAATATACATATCCAAACATAGGGCTTGATAAAGCTGAGAAAAGTTCTAGACGTGTAGTTTGATAAGACTTCTTATTGAGCAGTTGCAAAAGGAGCCTGCAGAGGCGCAGAAGGGCTTTGCAACATATTTCTTTCTTAAAAGACTTGAAGTTTTTTTCTTTATCATATAAGTCTCTCCCTTGCTTAATTAACGTTACACGAAGATATTTTATATTATTTGAAGCTATTGTAAATGGTGTTATTTCCTTGATTTCTTTTTCAATCTATTGGTCATTTCTATATAGGAGGGCTACTTTTTTTTGTTGTTGTTGTTAATTTTATGTCCAGTCACTTTGCTGGAAGTGTTTATCATCTGCATCAGTTCCCTGGTGGAATTTTAGGATCACTTGTACATACTACTGTTGTGGAAATTCATTCAGCCAATAGCCTTTTAAATACCAGTCCATGAGGGTGTGGTCTGAGGTACTATAAGCACAGACAGGAAGTATGCTCACCTCCTTTTCTCTCTTGACTGGTGTTCAAAGAAGTTCAGTTTGCAGCTCCCAGAGTCCACAGAGCAGAGGAGCGCAGTCGCTTTCTTATTGTGAGCATTACCCAATAAATATTTGTTATCCTTTATTACAGGCTCTTGTAGACCTCCTTAATTACAGTACATACTATCTTGTCATCTGTAAATAACAAATCATTGACTTCTTCCTTTACAATTTGCATTCACTTGATTTCAAAGAGTTGTTTTATTGCTCAAGTTCAAACTTCCAGTGCTATATTAAATAGATATGGAGAATGTTGACAATGTTGTCTTGGTCCTGATTTTAGTGGAATTGCTTAGAGTTTCTATCCATTTAATTTGATATTGGTTATAAGTTTGTTGTAAATTGAGTTATTATGTTTAAGTATGTCTCTTGGATCCCTAATCTCTCCAAGACTTTTATCCTGAAAGGATGTTATGTTTTGTCTAAGACTTTTTCAGCATTTAATGAGACGACTGTTTGTTCTTTCAGTTTATTCATACGTTGGATTGCATTTACTGATTTTTGTATGTAGACTCATCCATGAATCTGGAATCATGCTTACTTGATCATGGGAGATGTGATGTGTTCTTGGATTTAGTTTGCAAGTATTTTTATTGGGTATTTTTTTCGTCTATGTTCAAAAAGGAATTTGTTCTGTAATTCTCTTTTTTTCTTGAGTCTTTGTGCAGATTGAGTATCAGGGCAAATGTGGCCTTATTAAATGAATTATAGTGTGCAAGAGAGAAGAAATTGGCTTGAGTACAAGCAAATAAACATGAGAGTCTGTGTGCATTCCTTCCCTTGTACTCTTGTCTGGAAATGTGATGTTACCAGCTAATTTAAGTTCCGATGACTCAATTTATCAAAATACTTTATTGTAATCTGGAATTGTGAGGTAAAATAAACTCTATCTTCATTAAGTTGCTTATCAATCAGGGTATTTCATGGCAGCAACAGAACTTAAGCTGAAATATTAATCAGAAGAATATTTCAGAGAATTTTTGTAATGTTGTACTAATGTTACGAGGTAGTGCTAAAGTCTATGTAAAAATTATTTCATCCTGGGGAATGCTAGAATGTGTTTCATGACTTATGAAATATATATGTGTGTGTGTGTATTAGAACACATGAACCACATATTTGTGTGTGCTATGTATATGTAAATCAAATCTGTTCATCTTATCCGAAATGTTGAATTGCAGTATACTAATATGAAATTTAATTAAATTAATGTTTCTTAGATACATATTATATATTGGTATATAAGTATCAGAAGCAAGAGTAAGCATACAAGAATTATTATAATAAAGGGCAAAAGTAGAATTTATTATTATATTTCACAAGGAAGAAAACCAATTGAAGCTTAAGAAGAAGAACTTAGTATTGTACTATAACTGAGTTGTTGTGCAATAAATATATCAGTAAAGAATTTTCTGACACTCCTTTTTTTCAGGTGAGGAAAACCATTGCTGTCTGGGGATATTTTGAATCTGATCTCATAGAGGTCGTGGTGTTAAACCTGGGAAGCTGGACATTTAGTGTCAGATTCTGTAGCTGCTCATTAATGGCAAGTTTATTCATTCTATCTATTGCATAATTGCCAGATGTGATTAGGACAATTAAAGAGAGGCTCTGACAGAAGTCAGAGAGCAAGTGAACTACATAATGAAAGAAATTAGCTAGAGGTAGAAAAGAGGTGAAGAATGTGCCCACCAGAAACATACATCTGGGTAATATTGAATGGCAATGTAATGGATTCTGCTTTAACCAAGGTAGTCATCCATATATGCTTTTGTTACTTTTAAAAATGTGTTGACCTAGGCCGGGCGATGGTGGCGCATGCCTTTAATCCCAGCACTCGGGAGGCAGAGGCAGGCGGATCTCTATGAGTTCAAGACCAGCCTGGTCTACAGAGCTAGTTCCAGGACAGGCTCCAAAACCACAGAGAAACCCTGTCTCGAAAAAAAACAAAAAAAAAAAATGTGTTGACCTTCACACATTGACAGTTTGAGACTTCAGTGCCCAATATCAACAATAGCCAAGTCATCTAGAAAAAAAATTAAACAACAAAATGGTGAAGTTAAGAGACTGAAGCTATAAACCAAATGGACCTAACAGATCTTTACAGAATATTTCATTGATCACAATATAATATACCCTTTCTTAGTGCCTCATGGAACTTTAAAGCAAAATTAGCCACATATTTGGATAAAAACCAGTCTCAACAGATAAAAGAAAACTGAAAGAAAACCCCATAACCTATCTGACCATCATGGTAAAACTAGGCATTAACAACAGAAACAACAGAAATCTTACTGATTCATGGAAATGGAACAACTCACTATTGAGCAGAAAGTTGGTCAATACAGAAATCAAAGACATCCTATGGCAATACTGACGAATATCTTGCATACCACCATAGACCCTTCATCTGGTGATGGATGGAGATAGAGACAGAGACCCACACTGGAGCACTGG
>NC_022027.1:14085962-14099254 GCF_000317375.1 Microtus ochrogaster
GTTCATAGAACTAAGTGTTTACATTAATAAAAAACAAATAAAACGGAAAGACCTCATATTAGTAACTTAACAGCATACCTGAAAATTCTGAAATAAAAAGAAGAGATTACATCTAAAAGGAGAAGTTGGCAAGATCTCATCCAACTCAGGGCTGAAGTCGTTAAAATAGAAACAAACAAAAAGAAAACAATACAATGATTTCTAATGACATTTTGATTTACTCATAGATCAATGCCTTGCTCAGGCTAACACTGAAGCTATTTCCAATTGATAATCACTTGCAAATGAAAACTTAGCTTTCTCCAAGGTGTCTCACTGAGAAAACAATCGACACTGGGTATGCTTCATATCTGGCAGTTGACGTCCAACACAAAATAACTCAATGGCATCTTTGACTAAAAGTTCCTTGTCTCATAACATCATATCTGAGCTTCAGAAAAAGAGGATACAATTTTGTATTTTATATATATTCTTTCTTTTTATCCTTAAGATAGTGTGTGTGTGTGTGTGTGTGTGCATGCGTGTGTATCCCTAAATTTCTTATGAGATTCCTAATTATGTGAACTATTGGATCTCTTTATCTACATGTATTTCTTATACCATTTCTTGGGCTCTTTTCCTTCTGTTTGTTTTGCACTATTCCAATATATTGCTTTTTGTTGTTTCGATGTATTTATTTTTATTCATTATTATACCTTATAAACTTGTTGGATGTTTTCCTAATGCAAAAAAAAAAAGAAGAAGAAGAAAGATGGTCTGAATGTGAAGCATGTGGGAGGGAAGCTGGGAAGAGCAGAATGAGGGGAAACCAGAGTCAGAATCCATGTTATGTGAGGAAAATAATGTTGGTGTATACTGTGTGGCATTTCTGAACAGTGTCAGCGTAGGGAGAAAACTGGAAGGTCACTTAATATTAGAACTTATAATAACTTGAAATATTAGCATTAATTTTGAATCAGTCTGCATCCCAGTGAGGAACAGGTAACATAAACAACCTAACATAGTCAAAGGAGCATTGTAAGAGAGGGATTAGAAAACAGGTATGAGCACAGTTTGGTGAAACCAGAGGAATTCTTCAGGCTGTTATTTATTTATTTATTTATTTTTGGTTTTTCGAGACAGGGTTTCTCTGTGGTTTTGGAGCCTGTCCTGGAACTAGCTCTTTTAGACCAGGCTGGTCTCGAACTCACAGAGACCCACCTGCCTCTGCCTCCCAAGTGCTGGGATTAAAGGCGTGCACCACCACCGCCCGGCTCAGGCTGTTATTCTTAACATTACTGCTCGTACCACCCCACTTTCTGTAAGATAAAATTCTACCTTTAAGGAACACTCGTGAAAAGGAAGAATGGGTACAAGCACATCCATCAGGCCATCCATGGAAGGGTTGTCAAACAAGGCATACATAATACTCAGAAATGACAAGCTAGTTAAGCTTGTTGTTATTTTGGGGGATTCAAAATGTATTGCCCTTCCCTAGTTTTATTTACTGAGTCTGGAAACTTTATTTATGGAAAAAAAATGAGCCGTGTGTGTGTGTGTGTGTGTGTGTGTGTGTGTGTGTGTGTGTGTGTAGGGTTAATTTATTCTGATTTGCTTATATTGCAATTCTTTAAAAACAAGCATTTTAACATAAACTGAATATAGCTTCCAACAAATGTAAAATATTAAAAAGAAATGCAATCTTTCCCTGGAAAACCGAAACATAACATAACTGTTTGAACACTCCAGCTGTTTCTTGTCACAAGCATCATTTTACTGCCTACTTTCAGTAGCACGAAGGATCAAGCAAACACTTCAGGAGGGATTGTTCTCCACGGAGTCATAGGAAACTCTCAAGGGCATGTTAGGACATAAAGGCAGCACCTCGCTCTCATATTCTCTTCCTCATTTCCTGCTGTTCCCCACTGGCCAGATGGCAGGAAAGCTCTATTATGCAACATTGCAGATCAAGTTCCTCAAAATGAGAGTGAAATGTAGGATGGAAAATATGCTCTGAAAATACATGCTGAAGATGCTTAGCCCTCAAACTGAAAGTGGCTTTCTCAAACGACAGTTCAACCAAATAGAGCGCATCCTTCTGGCAGGTAGTTTTATGATGAATGACTCAAAGAGTCATGATTTGAAGGTGTTACCTCTCGGGATACTTCTGGTCATAAAAAAAAAAAAATGTTAAAAAGAAATCAGGTGCCATTGTTCTTAAAATCTCAAGGAGCTGGGTGCTTATTGAAAGGGGAAATGAATTAGCATCTGAAAAATCTGATTTTTCTTTTCAAGATACACCAAATTGTAATCAGCCTTGTATATTGAACAGAGCTACCGAATATTTGGATTCCTGACCAGGATGGCATCACAGAAAGGCGGTGGTGCACATTATTCATCACAACAAAAGAGTATTAGATAACTCATTGCACATTGCCTCTCACAGCTTAATTGCGACATTTTTGTATTTGTTTGCTTACACAGCGAATGATAATTATGCTAATATTAGGTCTGAAGATAAAAAAAAATGAGAACACCATTTTTTCCCTGTTCAGTGACAAATAATAGGTGAGAATTTCAAGAAGAAATATTTAGGATCTTGAACTAATCCATAGCTTCAAGGTATTTATTTTAATTCAAGTTGGCATATCGTGAAGCATTTTCCATTAACAAGTATATAGGACTGAACCCACTCTTGTAGACCAAGGATCACCTGTAGTAGAGCAACAACTACTCCTTAGGTTCTAGAGTGATGTGGATTCAGCCTCCTTGTCCTGACTAATCTCACACATTATTACAGTCATCACTGTCTGTGGATGCGTATGCATTATTCCCAAAACTAAGCAGAGAAAGGACTCCCTCTATATGTCTAGGCTATTTTCCTGTATTTTTATAGCAGAAAATAGTAGGGCACTGAGTCGAATGTGGGGCCTTATGATACAGCTCAGTTCTTTTAAATGTGATCATTCCCAAATTAGGCTAAATGGCAATTCACTTAAGAAAATTGTTTTAAATATAGTCCTCATCCCTATCGCCTGCAAGTTCTGATCAAATAGGTCCCGTATAGGAAGCAGGAGGCTATATTTAGTTTGTCCTAGTTATTTCTATCCCAGAGCCTTGAACTTTTATCTCCTCATTTGATACTTGAATTCTCATGGTATAGAATGCTTTTATTGGTACTAGTTCACAAGTGCTGGTTTTCTGAGTACATCTCTCAGTACTGAAGTCAGTTTACCCTTTTCAAGTGCTGAGTATCTGTGGATACCTCATTGACATTCAAATTTCCACAGTCAATCTAAATATGTCACGTTTTGAAATTGTTAACTCATCCTTGCCCAAATATAAAACCTGCATCACAAAATAAAGCAATGATTGCCATTCCATCATCTGTGTTTCACTAACTCCTTTCAGTAACAAAAATAATCTCTGGAACAATCTTTATATTCTTATAATCATTTTTATCCTTTTTATAAATAAAATATAATTACATCATTTCCCACCTTCCTCCATTCAATCACTCTATACATGCACTGAACCCTGTCAAAATCACGGTCTCCTTCTCTTCATACTTATTGCTACATCGCACATGCATACACACACACACACATGCCTAAATATGCAAATACAAAATGCTCATTTCATTCAGTATCACATGTGTAGATGTAATATCAGGGCTGATTATTTGGTTTTGGATAACTAGTTAGCAGTCTCATCCTTGGAAATGAGTATTTCTCCAGATCTGTGGATTCTATATTTTTCTCTAGTTCTTTGTTCATGGATAGGGATGCATTCAACATCCCCTCCATCTTAGGATGTCATTTGGTAGTGACTTTGTTCAGATCTTGTTTTGGCAGCTCTATTGTTGAGGTATCATGGGTGAAGCTTCTCAGTCAATTTTAGTAGACAGAACCTCACACCTTATTTCCTAGTTTTCTGGAATACACAATCTATCTGTAGTCATTTTTGCAATGACTGCTAATGATATTTTGCTATATTTATAGATCAGTGCCTTGTGTAGCCATCATCAGAGAAGCTCCCCTCTTGCAGCAGACAGAAACAAATACAAAGATCCACAGCTGGACAATATACACAGAGTAAGACTTAATTTTACTCTCAGTCCTTAATGGATGTTTTCATCAAATGCCTCCCCTCAGGACTCAGTGAACTCCATCAAAGAGGAGAGAGAAGAAAGAGTATAAGAGCCAGAGAGGATAGAGGACATCAAGGAAACAGGCCTTCTAATTATGAGATGAATGAAATACAAAGAAATTTATGTCCTGGTGATGCTGAAGCATGCATGGACAGCCAGTATAAGATAGTTCTGTTAAACGTGTTAATATTGAGTTTCATGGACTAAGTTGATGAGGATAACTGACCAGATTTCTTCCTCAAGAGGGCACCAGAGCTCATTCCAGATGGTTATGAGACACCAAAGAGTTGATTGGAATTGACCTTAGGACCTTTGAAAGAACAGGTAGTGCTCTTAACTGCTAAGTCATTGTAGCAGAACTGATATACCAATGGATGCACAGAGACTATAGCAGCATAAACAGGACCTATTGGGTCTGCAACAGATTGAATCCTAAAGTTGAAAAAAGTGGACAAATGGTCCACCCTTAAATAGAAGCTACCTACAATTGGTATTCACTAGCAAATAAAACATTAGTTTTCTCCAGTGGAATCTTATTGGGGAAACAAACCACTCTTAAGTGTAGGCTGCATGCCCATCCTTATATGGACAACACAAAAGGAAATCAATGGTGTTGTTGGATATTCTTTGTCTCATCACGTGTCACTGCATTTATTTTTATTTTATTTATTTCTTTGTTTAATTATTTTTTAATCATATAGGTTCTCAGATTATTGCTTTCAGTTTTATGTTTGTTGGAGGAGAGAGCCGCTTGTTGGTTCCTGGCTGCTTAGCCCTAAAATAATCACACAGAAACTGTATTAATTAAATCACTGCTTAGCACATTAGCTCTAACTTCCTATAGGCTAACTCTTGCATCTTAATTTCACCCATCTCCCTAAATCTGTGCATCACCATGAGGTCGTGGCTTTCCAGAAAAGTTTCAGCACTTCTGGCTTTGGTAGTGGCTCCATGGCTTCTTCTGACTCCACCCTTCTTTCTCCCAGCATTTAGCCTAGCCTTCCCTGTGTACTTTAGTTCTGTCTTGCTATAGGTCCAAAGCAGTTTCTTTATTCATTAACCAATAAAAGCAACACATAGACAGAAGAACCTTTCACAGAATCTGTTTTTACGGGATTACCATGTATGTCTCTGTGTCTCTATGTTTCCCTTATTTTTATTTGATTTTTCTTCAGCTTTTTCTCTTCTATTTGTTTTATCCTATTTTGATTTGTTTATTTTGTCTTAGTTTACTTTATTTTATTATTATTCTTTAAATATCTGTTATTTTCTAAGGAGAGATGAAAAGGGTGTTCATCTAATGGGATGGTATGGAGGTTACTTGGAGAAGTTGGCAGAGGGGAAACCATAAATAGAATATATTGCATGAAAAAAGTACTTTCCACAAAAGAAAAAAAATAATTTAAAAGGTGATTACCTAAACATACATTAATGTGTAAATATTTGAAAATTACTATTTGCAAATGCAACAAATGAACATTCAAGTATAATTCTAAGGTCCTGAAGGTAGTTGAGAAAACTGAATTAACTAAACATCATCAATGTTATATACTTGTAATTTTAGAAACTCAAATTTGAGATCAAGAGTTCAAGATATGAATGATTTGCCATAGGCTAATTCAGAAATACTGGTGTGGAGGCACACACACAAACACACACATACACACACACACACACACACACACACACACACACACACTCACACAAGCCTTATTTAGCTATTTTTAACAGACATTGGTGTTACGTAAATCTAAGTAAAAGACCAATTATTCCTTTCTGTCTCAGTGATTTCAAATGACTACAGTAGCATGGCTCTTCCCTATGCTTGTGTTTGCTTTGTTGCTTTTCCATTTATAAGCATGAGAAGAGATTTAGAAAAAGTCTGCTTTATACTTTTTGTTTCTTGTTTAAGTGAATAATACCTTCTTTATTAATATGCAAAATATTAATAGTCAAGTATTGAAATGAGTCCCTCAATGAATATCTGAGCTCATTTGGTCAATGTTTATAATGCACCTATATTCTGATGCATTTTTCATTGTTGACCATGTACCTCCTAGTTGAAAAAAAAGATAAATTATAAAGTAATAAATATTAGTTGTCCTTGAATGTCATAAATATTATTATTGGTTTATTCAAAGCAAGGTGTTAGAGCTAAAATATGAATACATTATTTCATTAAAACATTGGAAAAGTAGAGCTTTTATATTATTTTAATTAATTTATGAGCTTACACCAATGGAAAACCATAATCATCTATTATGTGGTATGATGTGGCAATGTCATCCTGGGGAAAACTACATAATGATACCAATAACTCTGTGGCAAAAGGCATAGTTCTATCTTGCTTGTTCTACTCTGAGAAAACTTTAAAAAAATAAGGACAATTTTGATCATTGTATACTATAAACTATCATCCTAAATTCTAAAGTTCATTTGTTAAACAAAACTGCTAGTAAAATACAAATAGATAATATTGACTTCAGTGAAATTAGAAGAACTATTACACTATGACTATATTTAAGTAATAGCTACAAAAGGTATGTCTATTTTTGCCTTCATGAATACATTACGCTAATTCTTCCTAGTGAGCATAAGTATGGTAGATCAATAACTTCAAATATAGAAAAAAGGAGTCCTACTCAAGTGTTTGGAATATTTGAAATATTATTTACTAGATACACTTTCTTAGTAGCAGATTCAGACTGAATATATCTGAAAGCTGATTTTGCTTATGTATCTGTTAAAATCCTACACTCATACTTCAATTGCTATACATATCATTTACATGAATTGTAAAATTTCATATTAATCCACACATATTAATGAATGTGAACTATTAGAATTAAGAATTTTATAATTCTATAAAAAGTGAATTATGAATAAAAGATATATATTAAGTGGTAATAAACATTTCTTTGGAATTAAAAAGTATAAATCAATGTAAAATTATCATCGTGCCAATTTTATGGGACATTTGGAAAGGTTAAGAAAAGAAGACATTTGATTAGAGATATATAAAAAGAGAAAAAGCAAAACCTATATATTTGAGGAAGGAAGAGAGGCAGTTGTATTAGGCAGGACTCTTTAAGGGAATACAAATGATCAGGGATTTAACAGATTAGACTATATGACATAGTCCAGGAGGTCCAATAATGACTGCTTCACAGTTGAGAAGCTGAGGATCTGGTAGTCCATGTGACTGGTGTCTCAGAAGTCACAATCCAGTATGAAAGTTTAAAAAATTTCTAGTGAGCTGTTGGTCTTTAGTCTTCTTTGTAAAGGCAAAGAATCTAACTTTGAATCATTGAAGGAATGGCAGAGCAACAGGATGGATGGATTTGCTATTGGCAGTACATGGTAGCTTACAAAAAGCAAAGTTTTCCTTCTTTCTTTTCTGGTCCTTTTATATGGGCTGCAACTAGATGCCACACATTTAGAGTGGATCTTTCTACCACAGATTTTTAGATTTGATCATGTAATCCTTCAAAACACTGCAAGCAGTTTGCATTTCAGTTGATTTCAAATATATAAAATTGACAACCAAAATTAATTATCATAACAGTAAAGATACAATGACAAGTCCACATTTACGATTACCATGAAAGCTATTTTCTCATCAGCTTTGAGTGGTGTGAATGAAAAGAATTCAGAGAATTAAAGGAGATTCTATAGATAATGTTAGGGAATTTTATTAACATTGAATGCACCTGATTATGTAAATAAAAGAATTTAATTATCCTTTTAAAATAACATTTCTTTTTTTTTATTGAGAAAAGGAAAAAAAAACAAGTTTCCACCTCCTCCCAGCCTCCCATTTCCCTCCCCCTCCTCCCACCCTTCTCCCCCTTCCCCCACTCCTCTCCCCCTCCCTCTCCAGTCCAATGGGCAGTCAGGGTTCCCTGCCCTGTGGAAGTCCTAGGTCCTCCCCCCTCCGTCCATGTCTAGGAAGGTGAACATCCAAACTGGCTAGGCTCCCACAAAGCCAGCACATTACGTAGGATCAAAACCTCGTGCCATTTTCCTTGGCTTCTCATAGATAAAAGTGGTAAAAGTAGGAATTGGACTCTCATAAATATGCACATGTTCTCAAGTCAGCATTTGCTATTAAGATGAACCTTCTAGCTTCTTGGATTATTAGTTTTACTGTTGGTATTAATAATAGTATTCCTGTTTCTTTGTAAGCTTAAATAAATAATTTAGAATAAGTAAAAAAATAAAATAAAATAAAATAACATTTCTTGATGGTATGTGCAGAGAATAGTCCTTAGCAGGGCAGGTGTATAAAATGAATATACATTCTTTCAAGGATAGATCTTAACAGTCTGAACTGACATAATGAGCACACAGAATTGGCCTTAGTAGGATTTTTCATATAATTTGCAGTTTTTATTTTTAAAGTCAACACATTGATTTTAACTATAAGAAATATTCTTTTACTAAAAATAAAGGGAAAGGGGATTTTCAAGTGACTGAGATGAAAAATACAAAGGAAACAAAAGCTTTGAGTCTAATCAAAAATTAGTTGGTTTCTCCCACAACATTCATGCCGTTGATCAACTGGCCTTATTTTACCAGGTCAGCTTTTATTGTAGTTGAAAGGTTCAAGATCTGGCAAAAAAAAAAAAAAAAAAAAAAAAAAAAATTGATTACTTTTCTCCTTCAGTAGTGCTACAGGGTGGTTTGAATAAAAATGGTGCCCATAGACTCATGGGGAATACCATTACTGGAGGTGTGGCCTTGATGTAGTAGGTATGACCTTGTTGGAGGAAGTGTGACACAGGGGTGGGTTCTTAAATTTCAGAAGCTAAAGCCAGAGAAAACAATGGCCACCATCTTCAGAAATAACTTCTAGCCTCCAGAATAGGGAGGGAGGGAATCTCCTTAGTTAAGTCACTCTGCTGGTAGAACTCTCTTTTGGCACCCAACATATCTCCAGTAATGTAACTCAGTTTCATCAGCATTAATTTTTATTTATTCAAAATAAACACACTTTTTCTTTTCTTTATAAGCCATGCCCATAAAATTATAATCATTCTTCCTTAGCATCTAAATGCTGCAATTACAAGTTTGTACCATCATACACTGCCCAGCTTTAACTCTGTAATTTTTATGTGGTGGAGAACATATTTGTTGCAGCATGCTCTCTCTCTCCTTTGTCTTATGTGGTAGTTTGGAGAGATTAATGTAATTATTGATTTCTATACTTGCAAGATGAGCTTTTGAAGGTAGAAGCACTATTTTATCATGGTATTTTCCTACTTAAAATGCAGTATTATGCAGTCTTCAGGGAAAGAACTTAACAGGAATGTTTTGATAGAACTATACAGAAAAGATGAAATTGGCATTGTTGTTAACTGGTCATTAGTGAAAAACAATTTATCAGCACTGTATAATTAAAAACAATGGTACATGAAAGATGGAATTATTCCCTCATCAACTAAAAGGTTTTAAGGTAATTAGACAGTATCTTAGCTTCACTATGAATATTACAAAAAAGCATTTAATGTTTGTTTTCATGTCTCAAAAACCATAAGACAGTACTAAAAAATACATTAGAGAAAATCAAATTGGAACTTATTCAAAATTTTGGACTTTGAAAGCATACTACCACAAGAGTACCTTAGATATTCTTTCTCCCCACTTGTCAAACCATTATTCTTCTGTTTAAATCATGCTTCTCAATTTCATCTTTAAAAAATTTATTTAGAGATTGGTAGCAGTATATTTTTTTCACAAAACACAGAGAATAATTGTGTCAGGACTTTCTTAAGACTTGCTATATCACTTGCCCATTTGAGAAGCACGTAAATTATAACAAGTTCTGCCACCAAATGGCAGCTAGTAGGCTCTTAATGTCACAGTTCTTAGTGCATTTTTATCTAATAAAATCTATTTAAAGTAGACAGCATGTCAATTTGTTACCGAGATGATATCTTCTAAATTTTATGAAACTATTTCACAAGAATTTTTATATAGATTTAAAAAATGTCTGTAACACAATTTTACTTCCTTCTTTGAGATCTATTACAAAATTTCAGTCTATGCTTATCATTTAATGGCTAATTTGACATTGAAGAATAATTCTCTATATTTCTTCATCTTGACAAAAAAGAGGAAAGCACTACAAGGATTTCTTTCACAGTATGTCTATTCATAAGTAGTAGTTAACACTACGCGTTATGAATCAAAGATTTCAAATGTAACCTTTAAACATCTCTATGAATCAAGATTATATCTTCTCCTTCAAACAGTACTTTTACTTACAGTAAGTCATAAAATATTTAGAGACAAGTCTTGGGTATTTTAGTAGATGCAGTAAATTGAGATGCTTTGATTCTGATTAGAACATTTTGATTTCTTTTTGACAAGGTAAATAATTCATTTTCTAAATGAAAAATGTGTTCAGATAAGTTCCAAATGAAATTTCTGGTGGTTTTTAATTTAAAGTTCCATATGCTGTTCCTGAAATAGACTGTGATTCCATGCCGCTGTTAGAATTCAGGAAAGAGTTGTTTAAACACAAGTAACGGGCCTTCTAGGTCTTGCCTTTCAGGTTTTAATTTTCTATCATCTTGAAACTGGTAAAACGTAAAATAAGAGCATTATTGCTTGTTGTAATTAAAAGTTTCCCATCAAATACCCTTTAGCAAGAGAAATTCTCTAACGATTACAGCCGCTCACAAAGAAACTTAGAAATAGTAAAAGGGCTGGCTTGAAAACTCCGGTTTTAATCTTCCAGGGAGAAACTGTAGTCTTTTATTTCTGCTGTACTGGAGTATAAGAAATCAGTGACAGGTACATCTCTCTTTGAAATAACTTTTATAACCTTCTCTCGAAAGAAAGAAGTCTCTATTCTTGGCATGCCACCCACAGTTCACTGACTTTGAACTAGTCCTGTCCAATCCCCGGCCCAATGAACCTGTTTGAGCTCTCTCTGGTGGAAGCATCCCTGGAGACTTCTTTGCTGAGATATTTCCAGTTGCTCTGCTCATAATAAAGATGACTTTCCAGAGTCCAGCCAGGCTACTCATCAGATGAAGTTCAGGGTCGAGGTTTTTGCCTTTTTATTTTGAAGGTCTGACCAGTTTATTAATATATATTTTAGAAAGTAAAGAATATTGTCTACAACAGACACTTTTATTCCTATGGTCATTATTTTTCGAATGCTCATGAATCTTTTATATTTTCATTATTTATGCAGCCGAATGAATTTCCCACTCAGGGATTAGAAGGATGTGTAATTGTGAGAGTAAGAAAAACACAACGAGCAGGTGATTGTGAGCAAATGAGTCATGCTGACAAACCTGGGTTCAACACTCAGAAACTATGTGGAGATCCAGATGTCGTAGTGCCTATTTATAATTTCAGTACTAATATAGTGAGACACAGGAGTCTCATCTTTAAGCTTGTACAGATTGCCTGGAGTATGCCACACTGTCCAAAGTAAGAAAGACTCTGCCTTAACAAGGTGGAAGGAGAGGTCCTAGAGGACCTACTCTGGAATGTACTTCATTGTCTCCCAAATGTGTGCTGAGGCAGGTACGTACTATATAAACAGACATACATATGCGCATACACACTGTACACACATACACATTATATGCCATACATACACACAACAATAATAAATGAATATAAATATAGTAAGCTGCTCCATTATATTTAATAATCTAATATTGAATTGATAGTTAAAACTAAAGTATCTTAATTGAGAGTAATATGAATTTTATTTACTTGAAATATTGCAGGGCTCTAGGCTGCTCAACTTTTTACCCCCATAACATTAACATACTAAAAAAATGCTATTGTTGCATGCCAAAAAGTACTTGGTAAACTTGTATTACAAATTAGGTCTGAGAAGAATCAGAAGATCATGGAATCATCATGTATTAGTGTGGCAGATAAAAGGGAAAATATAAAATTAAGCTTGCTCCATGGTGTTTTAAAGTGAGATATGTGAGGAGAAACTAACACTTGCTAAGCAATACAAAACGGGTGTGTGAGAGGGTTATTTTTTCCTTCATTCATTAAAAAAGATAAGAATGAAGAGGAAACTAACTGTGGGCTCAAAGCTTCAAAGAGGTGGTACAAGGCCAGTATCCTGCAACTAGTGATTATCTGGCATATCTGAATAACGCAGAGCAGGATGCTGTGTAAGTCGACGAGGAGCTTAGAACTTTGACTAAGAATTGTTTTGTTCAGGTCTTAAGCATCTGAACCAAGTTTTATCCTTCATAAGATGAAGACAGTATGGTGCTTGCAATGTGGAGAAAGGGCTGCTGTCTTTCAAAGAGACCTGAATAGAAGGATAGGGAATAGAGGCAGAAGCTGATATTGGGGAGCATGATAATGCAGCAAGATATGCTGAAAGGTTTTTCTGATTATATATGAACATAATAAAAACTGTTACTAAGTGAGGTTGTTTTGCTAATATATCTGATGTGGGATTTAAATTAAGTATGTTGTCTTAATTATATTTTCTACTGCTGTGATAAAACACAATGATCAAGGCAACTTATAGAAGAAAACATTTATTTCGAGCTTAAAATTTCCAAGGAGTAGAGTCCATGATCTGATATCACGGTGGTGAATGTGGCAACAGGCAGGCACGCAGGGAGGGAGGCAAATATGCCATTCTTGCTGAGAGCTCAAATCTTGAGATAAAATCAGGAGGCAAAGACTCAAAATAGTAAAAGTCTTTGATGACTTAAAGTCTGAGCCCAGTGACACATCTCCTTCAACAAGACCATGCCTCGTAATCCTTCCTGATGAGTTGCACCAACTGGGGACAAAGTATTCCAATTTATGAGCCTGCTATGGCAGCCATTCTCATCCAAATCACCAAATGTGCTTAAGGTAGATACTTCTTTTCTATTGTTTTTCTAATAAATTAGAATAATAAGGTATAATAAAAGAAGGAATGTATGTGATGAACAAGTCTAAGAGCAATGAACAGTTCTTGAGAAATTCAAGTTTGAAAGTGCAAAAGCAGAGTAAAAAATTATGTGCAGTTATTGGTGAATGTGAAAATAATTTAGATATTAATTCAATAGTTATTACAACTTACATGCAATTGACAACAAAGAACTAAAGGAAATATCTCATTCAATGAAACATAAAGGATTATTCTGTCAATCCCTAGGAGTTAAAAAGCTGCTAA